>NW_018397262.1:1251760-1251844 GCF_002168275.2 Theobroma umbraticum
TAAATATATGTATATATAATATATTAGTTTATTATATATATAAAATTAATGATGCAAATTATATGTTAAAATGTTTTATATCAA
>NW_018397262.1:1251854-1261804 GCF_002168275.2 Theobroma umbraticum
AATAATAACTAATTATAAACAATATGTTATTAAATCTAAGGTGATTATAAATAAAGTTATTAAATATAATCATATAAATAAAGTCTATTATAAGTTATAGTAATGCTTGTATATGAATTAAATATATATATATAATATGACTTTATTATATATATATATAATTAATGACATAACTTATATTTTATAATGTTTTATATCAAAGTTTGTATAAATAACAACTAATTATAAATAATATATTATAAAATATAAGGTGATAGCTAATAAAGTTATTGAGTGTCATCATATAAATAAAGTTTATTATAAATTATAGTAATGTTGATGTGTAAATTAAATATATGTATATATAATATATTTATACAATTATATATATATATATATATTCATAACATTTTATATTACGAAATATTACTAAAATATAATAATTATAATATATTAATATATAGGATATTTACTATCATATATTATAATATTAACATATAAGTTATATCATTCAAAATATATAACTTAAAATTTCATATTAATAAAGATTAATAAATAAATATATATAACTAATATTAAATTATTATGATTGTGATTTGTATATGTACATATAATATCTTAATATATTTTAAGTAAATTATTAATTAAGTTTATTATCAATTTTTCTTAATACATATAAAAAATATTATATATCTTAATATATATAAATATATAAAAAAATTAATTTAGTTTTTTGGGTAGATTGGTCCAAAGGTTTTAAAATTGAAAATTGATCTAAAAACTAATTAGATCAAACATTTTTATCAATTAATTTAATAAATTAATTAAACCAAATCATTTTACTCAAATCATATTTAATTTGAGTAGGTAATTGGTCTGTATTAGTTTTACGTCGCAATTTCAACATGGACAAGTCCGTAATTTTGGAATTCAACTAACCTAGAACAATCAATCGAAAATTAATTATCCGTTGTGAAAAAAAATCCAATTGCTGTAACCCGAGGTAGTGACATAACTGTGACACGTGCGCTTTGGTGATCGAGCAATAACGGAAAGGAGAGATGGTCCTATGCTATCTCTTCCGCCATTGTGATCAAATCAACACCGTCCAAACCTTTGATCTAAAGGTTTTAATTTTTTCAAAAAACAAAAAGCATGGAAATTTTCAATGAAATCCATTATTCTAGCTTCAAATTTTGGATTTTTATTTGTTATAGGTGTCAGCTCATTAAAAAATAAATTTAAAATTTTGATAAATTTAAAAATAAATATTACTACATTTTAATTTTTTTTCAAAAAATATAAACAAATTTTTTTACCTCTCTCCATCTCTCTCTTTCTTAATCTCCTCTCCTTCCATCAATAATAATAGATCCAAAACCCTAAATTTTTAATTTTGATTCTTAAAAGTAAATATCTCACTCTTCTTTTTGAAATTACTTCCAAAAAATTAAAATGCAATGGCTTGCTTTAAAGTATGTTGAATGAAATGGATAAATATATTGAGAGAAATTGGAAAATGTGGAAAGCTAAACAACTCAAAATCTGTTTTTTGATGCAGAAAGATGATTAAAACAAAAAAAAACACAAATCGTAATCCTAAAGGAATATAATTGCCTTTTTAGGAAGATCCAAAATCAATTAATCATACAGAATTTTTCATATCAATCTTCATGTTTCAATCCAAGCAAGAAACATATCAATATGTGCAAAATAGGAATATAATCACTAGTGTCATGCTATATTTTTCCCTTCTTTAAACTTTGTGAGCTATTCTTTCATCTACAATTTTCTTTTCTTTTTTTTGACAATGTGAGTCCATGAGATCATCATGTTGAAACTTCAAAATGATGTCAATAATTCTTCAAGAATGAACACCCTACCCAATGTGCAGTTGGATATATCCAACTAGGATTGCAGAGGAGAAGAAAACCAAAATCTCAACGTTGGCTTTATACTACTTGGAACCAAGCTTATGCCCTAGGTTACGGAATTGGTCAAAAAACTCACCAAGTTTTTTATACTTATGCATTTTATTCAATTTAGTTTCTATATTCAAAATTGAAACAATTTAGTCTTTTGATTTTGAGATTTACTCTAATTTAGTTCTTTCTCTTAATGGTATTCAAATTTGTTGTTAAAAACGATGATGTCAATGCTGACGTGATATATTTTGGTGATGTGGTACCATTATGATAACATGACAATATCATGTGGCACAGTTGTGATGATGTGGTAGTGCCATGAGACATTGACATGGTGACATAACAATGTTAATATGATACTACCATGTTGACGTGTCAATGCCACATGGCTATGTTGACATGGCAAATCAAAGAGAAATTTTTTTAAAAAAATTATGTCACGTCATAAGAATAAAATTGAATAAAATTGCATAGTACAAGAACAAAATTGAACAAAATTGAGGTGTTTGTGGACTAAATTGAAAAAATATTTAAAAAATATAAATCTTTAAGTAGATGATAGATATACTTATTAATAAGCAAATGTTTAAATGTAAAAGATTTTGGTGTTAAGAAAAATATATAAATATTTTTTACTTGATTATTTGATTCCATAATAGGTAAATTAATTTATCTAATTTGTAAAAATTAAATTTAAATTCTTCTTTTATAAATTTTTTTTAATATTTTATCTTAAAAGGCAATAATTACTCTTCTCCTTAGCCACCCCTCAATCTTTTTCTTTGTTCTTTGTTTTTCTCATCAGAACTTAATTCATCAATTAATTGTTATGAAATTAGGGTAATGACAATAGATTTACATTTCTCGATTCTAATTTGGATTTTTTTCTTAAATTCTTTTAATTTAAAGACCAAACATCTCTTTGATAATTATGGAATTAACAATGATTATAAAAATAATTCCTCGTTTTGACTTGTTCAACTCAATTTGGACATGATAGATTTTTTATTACACCCATGGAATCTGAGCTACTACACCTTTTTATTTTTTTGTTTATTTTTTATGTTTTTATTTTATTTAATATTTCAAGTTACATTCTTTAAGTTAGAATTTCTTGAATTAAATATTGCATTTATGGTTGATAGAGTTAAATATAATTGTAAATGTTTATATCATTTTATTTGTATTTAAGAATTTTTTGTAGATCTAAATTAATAATTTAAATGTAATGCAGAATTTGATTGTGGTTTTTGAGCTTAAATAAAATTGTTTTATAAAAAATAAAAGATAAATTGGGTAAGAGTTGAATAATTTCAAAACAATGGGTATTTGTAAATTATGAAAGTTGTAACTATATCAACTTATTTTGTCAATCGAGTTCAGTTCAAGTTAAAAACTAAGTCAAATTAAAATATAAATTTTAAGTCAAATTAGAATATAAATTTCAAAATTTTATACACTTATAACTAAAAGAAAAAAGAATTTATTTAGACTTTTTATATTATTTTATTTTAATATAATACAAGTTATTCATCCAAATCTAGCTACATTTTTTTTGAAATATTTCAATTGTTTTAGGGAAAGGAAATTTAAATTTAATTTTCATAAAGAAGATAAATTGATGTACCTATTCTGAAATCAAATATTTAAGTACGAAAATATTTATAAATATTTTTTAATATCATAAATTTTTTGACAATTAAATATCATTTGACTTATTAATAAGTATATGTATCATCTACTTAAAAATTTATATTTTTTAATTTTTTTAAATTTAATTTTTAAATATTTCAATTTTGTTCAATTTAATCTCTGTAGTATACATTTTTGTTTAACGTAGTCAATATGACGTGACACGGATTTTTTTAAAATTTTTTTTTTAATTTGTCACGTAGCACTAACATGTCAGCATGTCGATGTTATATCATTATGACAATGTCATGTGGCATTATCACGTCATCACAATAATACCATGTGGCATTATCACATGATCATGATTGTACCACATCACCAATATGTGCCATGTGAACATAACATCAATATTGATATCGTTACCTTTAATACTAAAATTAGAGGTTGTTAGGAAGACAAATTAAATTAGAGTAATTTTTAAAATTAATAAATTAAATTATTTTGATTTTGAATGCAATAATTAAAGAAAATGGGTAAATTAAGAAAAAAAGTGAAATAAATATTACTTTCAATAATTAAAACTTGAACATCTAAATCTATCCCGACAGAAGTGGGGCAGGACCATCTTGATCAGATACCATTGTGTTTTGTGCTTTGCTAGGAGTTATAACCTCTTTTGGCTCTACCTCTTCGAACAAACACAAGTAGTCATAGCTTAAGACTGAAGAGACAATCAAGCAAAGAAACAAAAAAAAAATTATGCAAGAGACGATCGTGCTCTACCCATCGCCAGGCTTGGGCCATGTGGTGTCAATGGTGGAGCTAGGCAAACTCATCCTACAACAGCGAAACCACCAATTTTCCATCACCATCCTCCTTACTACAGGTTTTTGGGACACCCCAAGCATCATCTCCTACATCAATTCTGTCTCCCAAGCCTACCCATCCATCTGCTTTCGCCGCTTCCCATCCATCTCCGTTTCCATGGACCAAAAATGCAGCGGTGCTGCCATTTGCTTCCAGTTCGTCCGCCTCCATGCGCCCAACGCACTCCATTCTCTTCAGGAAATCTCAAAAAATCACAAGATCTCTGCTTTTGTCATAGATCTTTTCTGCACTTCTACTCTATCCATGGGAAAAGATCTCAAAATCCCCACTTTTTACTTCTATACCTCTGGTGCTTCTACCCTTGCCGCCTTCCTTCAATTCCCGAAACTTGATGAACAAACTACTGAGAGCTTCAGAGATCTCCCTGACACAGTCTTTCATTTCCACGGCCTACCACCGTTGAAAGCCATACACATGCCAGAACCCGCACTTGATAGAGAAGATCCTGCTTATTGGGACTTTATATATTTCTGTTCAGGACTCGCACAATCAGATGGAATTATAGTTAACACTTTTGAAGAGCTCGAACCGATTTCCATCAAGGCTATTGCTGATGGGTTATGCCTTGTTGATGCTGCAACCCCACCAACTTACTACATCGGGCCATTGATTGCAGCAGGTAGTAAAGCTGAACACGAGTGTTTATCGTGGCTGGAGAAGCAACGGAGTAAAAGCGTTGTGTTCTTGTGTTTTGGGAGCCGTGGGTCGTTCTCTCGGGTCCAAATTATGGAAATAGCAAAAGGTTTGGAAAGGAGTGGGCAAAGGTTCTTGTGGGTGGTAAAAAATCCACCTCGCGACGAGAAGGCAAAGCAAACTGAAGAAAGCCCCAGTGTGGATCTAGACACTCTTTTGCCGGAGGGGTTTATGGAGAGAACCAAAGACAGGGGTCTGGTTGTGAAGTCATTTGCGCCACAAGTAGCAGTGCTGAACAAGGACTCGGTTGGTGGCTTTGTGACTCATTGTGGGTGGAACTCCATCTTAGAAGCAGCGGTCGCCGGGGTGCCAATGATTGCATGGCCTTTATACGCAGAGCAACACTTGAATCGGAACATTTTGGTTCAGGATATGAAGATGGCTATCCCTGTGGAGCAAAGACAGGAAGATGGGTTTGTGAGTGGAACTGAGTTGGAGAAGCGAGTCACGGAGTTGATGGATTCGGACACTGGCATGGAGCTTAGAGAAAGGAGCTGGAAGATGAGAGAGAAGGCCTTGGCTGCTTGGGGTCCGTCAGGGTCTTCCGCTAAAGCACTAGCCAAGTTGATTGACTTGTGGACGCAAGGTTGAGAATAGACTGTTTTGTTTTGTCCTGTTCGCATGGTATCCAAGGTGGAACACAAATCCTCTGCCTTCCCCAGCCGTGTCTCCTCTCTATGTTTTTGCCATCTGCCGTATCTCCTTGGTTGTTACTCTCAATTAAAAAATAAAAAAAATTATAAAAAATAATTTTTTTATAAAAATATTTAAAAAATAAATATTAAAATAAATTTAATTATTTTTAATTATATTTAATCATAACTTGATAAAAATATTTTTAAAATTATTTTAAATAAATTTAATTATTCATCATAATTTCTTTTTATTTATACTTTCGATTTCTCTCTCTCATCATTCCGCTTTATCTATTTTTATCCATTTCTCTTTCCGACATTTAACTATCATATTCCTCGATTTCTTTTTTCAGTATTTTTAGATTTCTCTTTCTTACGCTTTTAAGGCATCAAGTGATGATTTTAATATGCTTAGTGATTGGTTATTTGAAGAATTTGATTTTTAGATATTTTGGATAAAATTAAAATAGTAAAAATAATTACAGATGTTTGAATAACTTTTAATTGGATCAATTCGGGATCTAGATATCAATAAATTCAAAAATTTAAAATTTATAAACTTAGATTTTCAAAGAATTTTTTTTTTAGTCAAAATAAGTGTTTTAGTTAAAAAAATTTGTATTTTGATTTATGGAACTTGTTAGTCGATTAGAAGCACTTTAATCGATGCCAAATGATCAAAAAAAAAAATAAAAAAATAAAAAGAGTTGAAGTTTTGGTTCGCAAGTAACAACAATATTTTAGGCATTAAAATGTAACAAAATGTTTTTGAATATAACGTGTAACAACAATATTTTTTTTCAATATGGTGTGTAACAACGTAACCATGATGTGTCATATGTTTTTGTTCATGAAGTGTAATAACTTAATCATAGTGTGTAACATATTTTTGTACATGGTGTGTAACAACTTAATCATAACGTATCACATGTTTTTGTACATAACGTGTAACAATTTAATCATGACGTGTAACAACTTAATCATGGTGTGTAATATTTTTTTGTACATGGTGTATAACAACCTAACTATGATGTGTCACATATTTTTGTACATGACGTGTAATATGTTTTTGTATATAACGTGTAACATCATGACATGTAATCATTAAAAGTAATTTTTGACATGTAATCATTAAAAGTAATTTTATCTAACTTGATTAAAAATAGTTAAAATTATAAAAAAAGTTATTTTTGAAAACATTATATCTTCAAGGATTATTTTTAAAAATGTCCCAAGAAAAAAAATCTCATACTAGGTTTTCTTTACTATTGATTGTCTACTTGGCTTTGACCTTGCCTTTGTCTGCCTACTTCTCTTTTACCTTGACTTTTCTATTTGGCAAGATACTTTCAACTTTTGTAAGTTTTTTTTATTAATTTTTTAAGTTTTAATTTTATATTTATTGATTAACGGTGTTTTGTTGGATTTTTTTAAAAGAAGCTATATACGAATAAATTATACATCTAAAGATAAAAGAGGGTCCCATAATATAATGTTTTATTGAATTTTATGCTTGCAAATAACTTTTTTCATATTTTCCTTTTGAAAATCATTCAATTTTTTCTTTTATGTCTTATTCATAGTTATTCATGGTCCATTATGCATTTTGTTCTTTCATGAAGATATTAACATCAAATTTAGTTGTAGACGGTTCTTTCTTCATTAACTCTTTGATTTAAGTTTTTTTTTTATATTTTTTAAACTTTATATATATGTGTGTATGCGTATTGTTTAATTCAATTTTGATGAATTTTTATCATTAATTGTGCTTAATTAATGAATTTTAGAGCATACAGAATGAAATAGTAGAAAAAGAAGGTATGATTCTTCTATTAATTTAAAAGATAATTAAATGTGTTTATTTTGTGTTTTTTAAGGTATGGATAAAGAAACTACAAATATAATTAATAAAGATCAACTATGTCAAAGATTGGAATTAACTAAAGGTGATATTCTCTCATCAATTGAGCCAATGAAGTAGCATAATCTAGAGCAAGATAAGTGCTCAAATATGATTGATTCTAATATTAATATTATGATTTTAGGTCATGCAAATATGTTAAAAGAAACTATTCCAAAAGTTGGAATGGAGTTTGAAACGGAACAAGATATTTATAATTTTTACAATAGATATGCCAAACAAGTTGGATTTAGTATTCGAAGAATTAAAGGACATAAGGATAAGGATGGTAATTGGGTGGATAGGGTTTTTTATTGTTCTTGCCAAGGAACTCAAAGAAATGATAAAAGAGATGATAATGTCCAAAGTCATTGTCCAACAATAATATTTGGGTGCTTAGCTGTACTAAAACTTTCAGGATATGACAATGAATTATGTGGTACAAAATTTATTTCAAAACATACACATGCATTAGCTTTTTCGCGTAAGCGTATGTTTTTAAAATCTCAAAGGGCAATTAATCTCCTTTAAGTTGATGAACTTGAAATCACTAATTGTTTCGGAATAACACCAAAGGACAGTGTTGGGGTTTTGGCAAGAAAAGTTGGTGGACTCAAGAATCTTGGTTTTAGTCCTGAAGACTACAATAATTATTTACGTTTTAAGAGAACAGAAGTAATGAAAGTTGGAGATAATGGTGGTGTCTTAAAGTGTTGGCTCCATAAGTTTTTAATGATAATAAAACATTCTCACTCATTAATGTTTAACTTTACTACTTGAGTGTGCAGGATGAAAATGTATGTCAATAATAAATTAAACACTGGAAAGCAAATATCAAAACTCATTAAAATAACGAGTTACAAATGAGCCACAAAACAAAAGCCTTTTAGTTAGATAATTAAAGGAGTTAGTCAGCTAAACTTCAAAAGTGAAGTTGGCTGGTTCAGAGAGAGTAAGCTCTTAATCCATTAAAGCTTTACTTAACTAATTAAGAAAGAAAAGCAGATTGCGAGACAGAGAAGACTTAGTCGACCAAGGAGCATGGTGAGTCAACTAAGAGCTCACTGCCAAAGACTTCAGTTATAAGGCAGAGACTACTTAATCAACAAAGAAGCATGTTAGTCAACTAAGAGCATTCTGTCTGAAAATTTGAATTTAAATAGGTTATATTTGTGGCAAAATAGGTTATTTCTCTTATGACTATTATAGAAGAAAGAACTTTCAAAGAACAAAAATGATTTGGGTACCAAAAGGCTTCTATGTAACTACTAAAATTCAAGGACCCATTAATGTATGGGCACCTATTAAAAAAAACTAAAAATTTGTCTTGCAGGTTGAGCCAAACTGAGAAAACATATGTTCAAAAGCTCAATTAAAGTAAAAGCAACCATGGTACATGAATAATGGTTGCTCAAGACATATGATAGGAAATGAAATGCTGTTTACTCAACTGGATAAGAAAAAGGGAAGTACTATATCATTTGAAGATGATTCAAAAGGTAGAATTCATGGTATGGTAACTATTGGTAAGAATTCTCATACTAAAATTAATCATGTGCTATTTGTTAAAGGCTTAAAGCATAATCTACTAAGTATCAGTTAACTGTGTGACAAAGGCTTTGAGGTATGCTTTGATTCATATAAATGTGAAGTTATAGATATTAGTACTAACAAAATTTCATTCATGGGAAAAAGAATAAAAAATATGTATGTTATATTCCTTGAAGACCTTGAGCTAGATTGTGAGACATGTCTTATGATAAATGATGAAAATGATAGCTGATTATGGCACAGAAGATTTGGACATGTAAACATGCATACCATTTCAAAACTAATGAGAAAATCTGGTTATTGGATTACTTGAACTTAAATTTGAGAATGATCAGATTTGTGATGCTTGCCAATTAAGGAAACAAGTTAGAGCATCTTTCAAAGCCAAAAAGATTATTTCAACCTCTAAACCTCTTGAATTGTTGCATATTGATCTATTTGGTCCAATCAACATAATTAGCTTATGAGGTAAATCATATGGTTTTGTGATAGTTGATGACTTTTATAAGTATACTTGGGTTTACTTCCTAGTTCACAAAAATGATGCATTATCTGCATTTGCCAATCACTGTAAGAGAGTTTAGAATGAAAAAAACTTCTCATCGTTAGCATTAGAAGTGATCATGGAGGTGAGTTTGAAGGAGATGAATTTGAAAGCTCGTGCAACGAAAAAGGATTGGATCATAACTTTTCTGCACTTAGAACATCTCAACAAAATGGGATTGTTGAGAGAAAAAATTGAACTTT
>NW_018397262.1:1261814-1262149 GCF_002168275.2 Theobroma umbraticum
GCTCGAACCATGCTTTGTGAAAACAATCTTCCAAAAATATTTTTAGGTAGAAGCTGTCAATACAACAACCTACATTTATAACAGAATTTCAGTAAAAGCCATAATAACTAAAACTTCCTATTAGTTATAAAAAGGCAAAAAGCCAAACATTCTTCATTTTAGAAGCTTTGGTTGTAAATGCTTTATTTTGAACAATGAAAAACATTTTCTTAGAAAATTTGATACTAAAAGTGATGAAGCAATATTTCTAGGGTATGCATTGAACTTAAAAGCTTATAGAATTTTCAACAAAAAAACTTTAACAATTGAAGAGTCCATTCATGTAGTTTTTGATG
>NW_018397262.1:1262159-1262225 GCF_002168275.2 Theobroma umbraticum
TTTGCAAAAGAAAGTTTTTGTTGATGATAATGGTGCACAGGACCTTGAGAGACAAATGAAAGAAAT
>NW_018397262.1:1262235-1266893 GCF_002168275.2 Theobroma umbraticum
AACAAGAAAAACAGTGAAGAAAACTCCCTTGGAAGAGAAGCAAAAGCTTCATCCTTAGAAAATTTGTAAAGAGCTGAAATCAACGTAATGATCTCCTAAAGAGCTGAAAATATGTTAAAGATCACCCACAAGAGCAAATTATTGATGATCCTTCAGAAAGAGTTAAAACCAGAAGATGAGTTAAAAAAACGTGTGAATACTCAGCTTTCATTTCACAAATTGAGCCTAAAAATTTTGAAGAGGCAGAAAAAGAAAAAAGTTGGATGTTGGCCATGCAAGAAGAACTTGAACACAAACAAACAAAGTATGAACATTGGTTTCGAGGCCATTCAATCACCCAATTATTAGTACAAAGTGGGTGTTAAGAAACAAGGTCGATGAACAAGGTAATGTGACAAGAAATAAAGTTAGGCTAGTTACTCAAGGATATAATCAGGAAGAAGGTATTGGCTATGATGAAACCTTTGCTCCTGTTGCTAGGATAGAAGTCATAAGATTATTACTTGCATTTGCATATTTCATGAATTTCAAATTATTTCAAATGAATGTGAAAAGTGCATTTTTAAATGGTCTTTTTCAAGAAGAACTCTATGTTAAACAATCCCCCAAATTTGAGGATTTTGAAAAACATTATTGTATTTTCAAATTACATAAAGCGTTATATAGATTAAAACAAGCTCCAAGAGCTTAATGTGAGAGACTCTCAAAGTTTTTAGTTAAAAAAGGATATGTTAGAGAAAGTATTGATACAACACTGTTTATTAAAAAATACTTGAATGATTTAATTATAGTTCAAATTTATGTGGATGATATTGTATTTGGTGCTGCTAATGAAGCTTTGTGTAAGAACTTTGCTGAAGAAATGGAAGGTGAGTTTGAAATGAGCATGATAGGTGAACTGAAATTCTTTCTTGGCCTTGAAATCGAACAATGTAAGGAGAGTATCTTTATCAATTAAGAAAGATACATTCAAGACATGCTAAAAAAGTTTGATGTGCTGAAGCTGAAGTCAATCAGCACACCAATGAGCCCCTTTACCAAACTTGATAAAGATGAAAAGGAAAAGTGTGTTGATCAAAAGCTTTATAGATGTATGATTGGCTCTTTACTTTATATAACTGCTAACAGACTTGACATAAAATTTAGTGTATGCTTGTGTGCACATTTTTAGTCACATCCTAAAAATTCACATTTAACAGCTACAAAAAGAATCTTTAGGTACCTCTTGGACACCCAAAGTTTAAGATTATGGTATCCAAGAGGATCATCTTTTAGTCTTATTGGATACTCTGATGTTGATTTTGCTGAAAGTAAAATATATAGAAAAAGCACTAGTGGCACTTGTTGGTTTCTAGGAAATATGCTTGTATCTTGGTCTAGTAAGAAACAAAACTCTGTTGCACTTTCAACAGTTAAAGCTGGATACATATCCTTAGGAAGTTGTTGTGATCAAATTATATGGATTAAACAATAATTAAAAGATTTTGGAGAAACCATGCATAATATACCTATATTTTGTGATAACATAAGTGCTATAAACATCACAAAAAATCCAATTCAGCACTCTAGAACCAAGCACATTGAAATTCAACATCATTTTATTTAAGACCATGTGCTTAAGAGAGACATTAAGATTGAATTTGTCAACACCTTGCATCAATTGTCTGATATTTTTACCAAACCCTTAAATGAAGAAAGATTTTATGAAATTAGAAGAAATCTAGGAATGCTTAATGTAAAACAACTTTAGGTAAATCTCTTGAGTTATTCTTTTGTAAGATAGTGGCAACTTAGTTGATTAAGAGAATCGCTTAGCTGATTAAAATCATTCTGTATTGATTCTTTTATTCGAAATGCTTGACTTAGTCTATCAAATGTAAAACTTAATCAGTTAAGAAATTACAATGAAAAATTTACTAATAACATAATATATTTAATGAAAAAGAAAAAAGAGAACAGGGGAGAGGGAAAAGAAACCATCTAACAAAAAAATGGGCCAAAATTTTTAAATTTTGAAAAAGATATGTCTGTTCTTTTTTTAAGAGGGAAATTAAAGTATTCTCTTAACACCACACTTTCTGTTTTTATTCTCTCTCATCTTAAATCACTCCTCTCAAAATCAAAACCCCACATCTTAAACTCTTTAAATTCTAAGTCTGAAATTGTAAAAAACGATGGCGAATACCTCACTACCAAGTGACATTTTGAAAAAAAAAGAAAAGAAAACGACCCATGGAAGATAGTCTACCATCCAAGGTTCAAAAGAAAAAGGAAGAAGAATGAGCTAATTTCAGCAATTGAAAAAGCAAGGAAGAAATATAAAAAAAAGCACTGAAATCAAAGAAAGAGATGGAAAAAAAAGAAAAATCCAACAAAAAAAGTAATTTTTCATATTCGAAATTTAGGAATAAGATTTATGAGGAAAGATTTAGGAAAATAAAGAATACACCTATCTCTTGTAAAATGTACATTGCTTGGGATAGTTTTAATGAAGTTTCATAAATCAAAGAGGGTCTGTTTGAATACTTTGAAGAAATGAAATTAAAGAAGTTTAGTGTTTTTGAAAATAAAACTTACAGTGCTTGTCTTGTCATAGAATTCTGCTCTAGCATTGCATTAGATAAAACTGAACTTGATGATCCAAAAGACTTTATTGAGCATGGTATTAATGTATTTTTAAATGGGAAGAAATTTGTGGTTATTGCTACAGATTTAGGAAATTTGCTGAATATTGAAAGTAATAAGGGAGAGTATGAAATCTTAGAGGATTATGATCCCTAATTCCTATGGGAAGTAATCACTAGGAAAAAGGAAAGGTATTCTTCTAGAAGTTATGCAAGTTCTATTAAGAGTCCAAAAACTAGGATCTTGCACTACTTTATAGGTTCAACCATTCATGGAAGAAGCGATAGCTTTAGCTACATAAGTCTTCAAGATATGTGGCTGATGGAGCATGTTTTCAATGCAACTCCCTTCAATCTTGGAATATTCATAATTGAAAAAATGAAAGGAACCTGTTGGGTTGATAAAGTTAATCTGGCTTATGGAAACCTAATCATTTCTCTAGTAAAGAAAAAAGGGATCTGGAACACCAGATATTAGATGGATCAAATTAAGAGCAGAGATCAAGCCATCTATTTGGGAAGTTTTCCAAAAATGAGGTACAAGCTGAAAGAAGAAAAATTCATTAAGATTCCTAAAGACACCCCAAAGAGTGAGTATCCCATCTCTGCTTAGAAAAAAGCAACCCTCTCTCAAATCTCAAATGAAATGATTTTGAATTTATTAATGAGAATTGATAGCAAGTTTACTAATCAGTCTAAGAGAATTCAGAAAATTGAAAATAATTTTTAGGACCTTTTGTGAAGGAAAAGGCAAAAACACCTTTTGGTTCTACAATTGGAGATACCTCAGCAGCTCCAAGTGTTGTAAGATAAATTACTAAAAATCTTACTTTTTATACTGGGAGTGGTGAGCCTGAATTTGCTACAGTAAGAAAACAAATTTCTCCTGAACCTGAAGTTAAAGGAGAGTTCCATGAAGATACTAAAGTGATTGGATCTTTTAATGACAATTCTCCACAACATGATGAAGCTTAGAAAGATAAACCTTCTTCAACAAACTTTGAGGAAGTTTTAATGATGGATGTCTTTAACTAGATGGTAACGGGAGAGCAAGCTGAAATAGAAACAACAAAAAGCAAAGCACATAAACCAACACCTGCGAGAGCTTCCCCTAAATCAGTTCACACCACAAGAAGAAGTGAATTTTATGACAAAGTAAAAGGAAAAGCAATTACATTTACACAAGATAAACCCAAACCTATTAGAAAAGGCAAAAAGACTATGGCAACAAAAATTAAGTTTCTCAAGAGAAGAATGTCTTCCAGATTAGCTAACAAAGCTAAACCTTCAGTCAAATCCTTTATTCAAGATCCTTTCTAATTTTCAGACACATCTTCTTTTGATTCCTCATCACAAAAATCATCACCTATGTTCTCCCTCAAACCTCTCAATGTTCACTTTGGAACTGATGAATCCACCCCCTTTGATTCTTCTTAAATCTGCAGACCATCAGTAGAAGTAATTTAGGGGATAAAGTAAAAGTAATTTAGTGATAATTTAGGAATCTAACTCTGATAATACTTTGTTTATGACATTATGCTATTTTAATTGCTGATGGTTAAGATTTGGATGCTGATAACTTATTTTTTGATATAATACTTTGTTTTCTTTATTGGTTTTGTTGACATGTTAATGACATTTGATTTTAGAATGGATATTGCTTGTTAATGATGGGATATTGGTTGTTGATGAAGATATGTTGATGATAGTTGGTTACAGTATTAGTAATATCTTATCACTTATTACTGATTATTCTGTAAACTTGTATGAATATATTTTGTTAAATGTCTGAATCAATGCCCATTATTTTCATTAAGAAATAGATAAAAATTAGCTAGCCTGCTAAGTTGGATAATAAAATAATCTGAAAAGATCATGCATACATTAAGAGGGAACACACACTCAGGAAGAGAAATTTCTCATCTTGTGCAATACAAAAAAAGCTAATAGACACTGTACTATTAATTAAGGAATGTTTTGTCATCATCAAAAAGGGGGAGATTATTGGCTTTATAAGTTTTTGATGATAATAAA
>NW_018397262.1:1266903-1333084 GCF_002168275.2 Theobroma umbraticum
TCATTAATGTCTAACTTTACTACGTGAGTGTGCAGGATGAAAATATATATATTAGTAATAAATTAATCAATAGAAAGCAAATACTAAAACTCATTAGAATAAAGAGTTACAAATGAGCCATGAAACAGAAACCTCTTAGTCAGATAATTAAAGGAGTTAGTCAGCTAAAATTCAAAAGTGAAGTTGGGCAGCTCAGAGACAGTAAGCTCTTAATCGGTTAAAACCTTATTTAATCGATTAAGAAAGAAAAGTAGATTATGAGACAGAAAAGACTTAGTTGACTAAAGAGCATGGTTAGTCAACTAAGAGCTCACTGCCAAAGACTTCAGTTATAAGACAAAGACGACTTAATCGACTAATAAGTATATTAGTCAACTAAAAGCACTCTACCTGAAAATTTGAATTTGAATGCTAGAAGATAAATTAATGACAAGATCTGACTCCAAACTGTTTCCAACGATCTGAAGCTATCAAACATCTGTTAGAGTTGGTTTTTCAAGTACAAAAGACATCCCAACGGCTAAAAACAAAAAAAAGATGCTTTCAAGATAAAAAAAACTCAAAAATAGCAAAAACTCTCTCAACTGTTCTTTCTTTTCACTCCAATCTTTGTAATAGAGCTTTGTACTTCATCTTGTACCATTCAAATCAAGTTAGTGATCATAGGTACTTCTTTTTATTTATTCTTCTTGATTACTTAGATTGTGCGAGTCACTTTAAGGGGATTAATCAAGCTTAGGTTAGCTTGATTACTATTATAGGTTCTAACTCAACTTAGGAAAAGTTAGATTTTAGGTTTTGGTTGATCCCTTGAAAAATCATTGTTAAAGGCTATGGTTGAGCCTTTAAAAAACCATTGTGGGTTTTGGCTGATCCCGTGAAAAACTATTGTTAAAGGTTGTGGCTGAGCTTGTGAAAAGCCATTGTAAAAGCTTGGTGAAAGCTTGACAATTTCACTGTTTATAGTAATTTGGTTTGAAAATCCTTGATTGAAAAATCAAGGTAGTGGATGTAGGTCAAAGAGATCGAACCACTATAAATATTTGTGCATTGTTTAACCTCTTTTATTTTTTATTTCATTTTTCTCTAAATCATTCTTTCATTCTGCATTTAACTTTTCATCATTGACCTTTAATTAGCCCCTAATTAGAAATCAAGTGCAGTGACATTTACAAAGTACTATTCACCCCCGTTTAGCACATTTCTTTAGGACTAACATAGAGTATCTACAAAATATGCAATATGATGACTTTAATTTTTCTTTTACTATACAAGTTGATTTTGATGATCTCATTACAAATATTTTCTGGGCAAATAGCAGGTAGATTATGAATCTTTTGCAGATGTGGTATGTTTTGATACAAGATGTAAAAAAAATAAAAAAGGTAAACCTCTTACATTATTTGTTGGCTTTAATCATCATAAACAAAGTGCTATATTTGGTGCAGCATTGTTGTATGATGAAACATGGGATACTTTTATTTGGTTATTTGATTCACTTTTTAAAGCAATGTCAAGGAAAAAACCAATGATGATCTTTACAAATCAAGACGCTGCAATGGCTAAAGCACTTGCTTCACAATGGCTTGAAATAGATCATCGTTTGTGTATGTGGCATATGTATCAAAATGCAGCAAAACATCATAGTGATATATTTGAGAGATTTGGTAGTTTTGCTAAAGATTTTAGTAGTTGTGTTTATTATCATGATGAAGAGAAAGATTTTTTAAATGCATGGGATCATATGCTTGCAAAATACAATTAGGAAGATAATAGTTGGCTACATAGACAATTTGAATTGAAGGAGAAATGGGCTTTGGTTTATGGACGACAAACTTTCTGTGCAAATATACCCATTACTCAAAGAAGTGAGAGTATGAATAACCAAATCAAAAATTACATTGGTTATAACTATGATTTATTAAGTTTTTTTCATCACTTTTAGAGATAATTGGTTGATAGACGTTATGAGGAATTGAAAGCAGACTACAAAGGCAATTAGAGCAAGCCATCTTTGCTAGTTCCAATTAACATATTGAAGCCTGCAATAGATGTATATACTTTAATAGTTTTTAAAATGTTTTTTAATGAATTTTGGCTAACTTGGGATTGTGAATTGTACACAACTAAAATCGTGAGAAGTACTACTAGTTACAAAGTCATTCCTCCAAGAAAACCTCGTCATTGTATAGTTACATTTGATTCGTCAAATTTGACAGTCAAGTGCAGTTGTAAGATATTTGAATTTGTTGGTATTTTAAGTGCTCAAGCTTTAAAGGTGTTTTCTTTTTAGAATTTTAAATGAGTTCCAGATCAATATACATTAAAAGGAAGGACCAAAGAAGCGAAAATTGGAGTTGTGGTAAATTCTTTTGCATCCACTAAATCAAATAATTCTAAAATAGATGTAAGTACTTGTTACAAAGTTTTGCTTTGATAGTATTTTAATTTAGCAACAAAAGCTGAAATGAGTGAGCAATCATTTAATATGGCTATGAGTGATGGAGAAAAGACATTGAGCAAAGTTGAGACAGTTTTGAAGCAGTTATCAATTGTAGAGTCTTGAAACTCTAGTGATGGAAAACAGGTTTGTCAGTTTGACGAAAATGGGCATAATGAGAAAGAAAGAAAAAAAAATCAAGGGAATCTAATGTAAACCTAAAAGTAAAGGGGATAGATCATCTCATAGACTAAAAAATGCTTTGGGAAAAACTAAAACAAAGAAAATGTGAAATTGATAAATTGGCAGACACTCCACTAGTTGAAGAGCTAAGGGCAATAATTTCTTAATATCGTTTTATATTATGTCTTGATTTAATTTTATAGTTATAATTTCTTTCTAGTCTATATAGTCATGTATTTGTTCTAATAATTTCATAGGTTTCAAGTCAAATTGCTTATACTTTGTACCATAGCGCTGCAAGTGGATTCAATCAACATACTTTACCATTTCAATTTGTCTAGGTAATTAAAAATATTATAATAGTAAAATTAAATTTTATATTTTATGTATCACTTACATATATGAATATTTGACAACAAACTCCTGTTAACATCTATCATTCTATTATCACAAGCATGGTGGATTTACTACAAGCAATTCCTTTTATACTTAATAAACAAATTTATTTGTTTATTTTTTATTATAATAACTAATTTTTTATTTGTATATATATAAGCTCAAATACCACAAGTTCCTATTTCACAAAGAGAAATTTCGAAAGTAGACAAGAAAGATAAATGAGAGATGTGACTTCAATAACATGTCTTAAATATTATTGTAATTTACTTACAAGAGGTAAAAGTGATTTTAAGAATAAATTTAGAGTCTTCTACTTCTATTGGGTTGGAAAGTAGGGATGTCGAACTCACTGTTCTTCCTAGTGTCTTCATCTAGATTCAAATGATAATACATAATAAACAAAAAAAGAGTGTTTGCTTCTTTTTTTCTTATTTACTAATTGAGGTGAGTCTTTTGTCAACATTTTTTGGTGGTTACATGAAATGGGGGGTTTTCTGGGATGGTTGGCTTGTAGCTACAGAACTTGCTCATCTCTTAGCATGTCAATGCAAGTTAATTATGATTCGTCCACCCATCTATATATTGGGGTCTCTTCATAGGCTGCAAAACAAGGATAGTTGAAGTGACATTACCAGTTCTCTTTGGTCTCTGCTGGAGGATGGTAAACTTACCAAAACTTGGTGGTTATGTGTTTGTGTTTTAACAGCATGGAGCTTATCTCTCTCAACCTGTTTATGGTCATTGCTTAGGAATGTTAATTTTCATTGGGCGCCTTTGAATCTCTGTGCTATAAGTGAGATGGTTACGTAGCCTTGTGGAACATATTAGACTCTGAAACAAGAGTAGGAATAAAGTTTTTCATATTAGGTTTCATAGGGTTCAATCATTTTAGATTGGGAATTCTTCTACTTTGAAAAGTATCTTGATGAATTCATTATTATATTTATCAAAAAAAAAAATTTCATGATTTTAGACTGATTATTTGTTTGACACACAAGCAAAAATAGACTTTTACCTTTTATATCACTGGTTAAGTTGAAAAATCCTAAAGCAAGATAAAAAGTATTGGAGTAAACATTCCCACAATTGTGCTCAAACTTAATGTGAATATTATAGATCACTGAAGTTTTACAATGAGGAGGTAGCATAAAGCTGGCTAAACATGTTAAAGTCTAAACTTTGATGTTAAGTATACGCATCTTCCTGTACAGAAATTCAAAAAATTGAAATATAAGTTTTAAACCAAATAATGAAAGAAAAAAGACTATACAGAAAATCAAAAACTAAAAATGCTACTTGATTAACAGGGATTGAAGAGTTTATTGAACATCACATAGCATTTGAATGGTAAGGGGCACTCAATTCTTGAGGAGCACTTCTAATTATTTGCCTGGCATCTAGTCATTGTTGCATCAATTAAATTGCTAGAAACAAGGAAAATTGTAGTATTAACAGCAGTGGGCGGCTCTCCAATGTGGCTAACACCTTTGTTATTTTGTAGTTGATCAAGTTCTAATGATATTGGCATCCCTTGTAGTGTGTTAACATTATGGTTCCAAGAATCACGAAAGACTACTACTTGCTTTAATCATTACTGGTATTGCCCAAGTTTTGCACATGACTTGATTGAATAATTTCAGGAGAAGGAAGGCTACGCATACCTAACGCAGCAAGTGTGTTCAATCTTCCAAGCACACCTCTAGGTGGGAAAGATCTTAATGTTGGATTGTGAAGCTGGTCAGATCTTGCCAAGGTATGGAAATTCCCCAGTCCATTTTGAGTCCCCATACGCAAATAGGTAGAATTTGCACTGCTCAATGTTGCCGCCATATTCTCTTGCTGGTTTGCCACAGAGTTAATTCCTTTCAAGTGGAACCTATATTTCTGCAACCATAAAATAAGACAGTTGAGTACCTGATAAGATAGGATCATAGTAACTTTGGTAGGAAAGTTCAGGATCAATGCCTGGAGATGGTTGGCACCATTTTCTCTGGTAATCTTTTCAACATTCATTAATTCTAGGAACTTTTTAGGTACAACTTCCACGTTAAAACCACGTGACAAGTTACCATGGAAGCTTCATGCATAAGTAGATTCATGTATGTAACAGAGCAGTTTAAAGAATACGCCAGAGGACCGAGAATTGAATTTTCAGCAATAAGAATATCATGGAATATTTTCTCAGCAATATGCTAAGAAACAACTAAACAAACAAAAGGTTTTGCATGAGGAAAGTTAAATTCAAAACCCCATTGTTAAAGCCAGAACTTTTCCTAGAATAGTAACTCAAACAAAAAGCCAAAGGGTTCCAAGTTCCAGAGTTAAAACAGAAACTAGAAATGTTCATCCCAATTTTTCTTCTTCAGCTGGATGTTCAAGCACAAAGAACAATAAGTGATTTTGAAAATTGCCCTCCAGATAATTTTAATTGTTTTTAATCATAAAAAAAGATTTTGAGATAAAAATATCTTTAATGAGACATCTTCATTAACGCACACTGTCATACGCACGTCAAATGAAAAAAATAAATCTATAAAGAATTTACTCTCTAATTTTGTGTAAAACATCTAATTTTTTAATAAATTCTTAAAGGATGCCTTTGACAAGAAATTAATGTTCAGGAATGGAAATGTAAGTAATGCCCCTTATAGGAATGCAATGGGAAAACATCAAACAAAATCGATTTTTTTTTTTTTGCAAAAAATGATGCATTCAGATTAATGATGCTTGTCGGTGGAAGAGATAGAGATCGATTTCTTGAATTTGTAAAAGATGATTTCTTCAAAAAGATTGATTGAAACGAATGATGCTCCTATGGTGGGTGACAATGGATGGAATTGATTTGGTGAAAGATAATGCATATAATCTAATCATGTCTCTTGGTGGGAAAAGATTGAAAGTGATTTCTTGATTTTACTCTTATACAAGGTTAGAGAGAGATTGGAGACACACCTTACATCCAAATGGTTTAGGTTTATTATAGACTTCATCAAGTTAAGTTAGTTTTTTGATTGAAATGTTATCAGAGTCATCCTTATATCCAGGAGGTCATCCTAAAGGTTATTGCCGAGACTGTGATGGCACCAAGGTAAGTGGGCATGTTCAGGAACACAGTGGAGATTAGAAACATATAAGTGTCATTCTAGACTTCATCCAGCCTTCAGCATAAACCTCAACCTGAAACGAGTTACTCCAAGTAACTCAAAAAGATATAAGCTCAAAACAACCAAATTTGATAACGAGCCAACTCTGTTTGCAGTCTCTAGCCAGCCCTTTCCGGGCATCCTACTTTGCTCATGGCAGGTTCCCTGTTCCAAAGTCATCAAAAGTTTTGAGAACTAAACCAGCTATTAGCTCCAATCTTTTATGACCTACTGAGAGAGAATTTATCCTTCTATCAAACAAACACATTGTCTGCTTTAACTCTTTCCGAACAAAGTATAATGCAGAATCACAACATGGCTTGCCAGCAATGTGTGACAAAACTTTGATAAAGTCCCTTTTTTCCTTTACAGACTGTGCAACAGTAGGCGAGTTCCATAAAACTATCATATGGAAACTGGCAAGAGTACAAGCAGCCACACCATTCCTTATAAAAGAAGAGGTCTCCAGCCACTTACAAGTACTAAATGTAGTGGTATGTTACACTGCCAATCAGAAAGATCTAAGCATTTATTCAAATCAATAGCAGTGATCTTTTGGGTGAAAAAACGCAAAGGAATGAAAGATAACTTACAATGCAACTTAACATACCAGTATACAATACTACTGCTAACATAGAAGACACAATAAATCTTGAAAACACTCCTATCCTATATAATTATTCCTGGTCAATCTCCTTAAAACGCCATGCAGCATGGAAAAATCGAAACAATTTTATTCGGCCAATCCTCTATCGTCCCGGTATACTTCGTTAATCTTAGAATTCACATTTGAGGGCTATTGGCAAACGGCAAAACAACCAAGGTAACAAGACTCAGGTCAATGAAGTCTCCTGCATGCCTCATATAAATCAAGATGTTTGCTATTTCCCCACAGAAAAGTAAGATTTATGACATATATACCATTACATAGCATTTGAATTATTCCTTCAATCCCACCAGTTTCTCTAAAATTTCAGCAAACCATTTAGAATTTTGGAATAGAAATACATGGGAAGACTACAAAAACCAAAATCAGTATATGTTTCATCACATTTTCAGTAAATTCTCTACCCTCATAGCGGTGCTCCATAATTTTGATATTCCTCCCTATGTAATTCAAACTCAGAATGCAATCTCTGGAAGTATAAGCGACATCTAAAGCACAAATTCCTCTGAATTCAGATAATCACTGGACCTAAATAATGTGTCAGCAGATCAGGTTAACAAAAAACGTTCTTCAGACCTAAATTAACTGCAATTCCACAAATATCACTGTCTTATATCATAAACATTATAGTAAATGTAGTCTTTAATAAACTAACCAATTTTCAGCCAAATCAGGTTATCTAGACATATATTCTAGCAGAATGACCAAGCTCTAACTAAGTTCTCATAAGTATACATCAAACTATCTGATTTCTCATTATAATACAATTACAACCACAACTGGGCCTTGCTCAGTCCCATATTCAACAGAATTCAGCAGACTGAGCAACCAAATAAGTGTTGTTCCAACTCTCATGTGACCTTTGAAGTCTGGGGACTTGCAGGAAAAATTTTCCATGGGTGCAAGACTGAAAGATTCCATTTTTGTGATCTAACAAGTGGAAAGATGCCGCCAGGGGAGGAAAATGAACGAAAGAAAGCAGGTGAAAGAGTGTTAGAGATTAGTTTTGCAGCCTAATTAAAACTAATATGAATAGACATACAGCATTGTATCTAAAATATCAAAAAAAAAAAACTCTATTACCCAATGCTATATATATTATATACAAAGCAGACACATAAATAAAGACCAAAGAAGATGAAAATTATAGTTACCATCCAAAATTGTAAGAATCACCATATAAGTCAGAAATTCCTTTACCTGATACCATGTTCTTCTGCCATAGAGAAGTCAACAACAAATATCTGAAATCTTGACCAAGGATCCTTATTGATAAAACAGATTCTTAAAATGTAAATGGGAATTTCATTGAATATTATTATCTAGATACACAATAAGAATTATGAGAAACAAATATCTTAATAAAAATAATAGCTAAGAAGTCAATTAAAAAAAATTTTATTGTCTACAATATTGTACAACTACAATTATACCAAGTGATATCTGAGAAGCAGTACTAGCAAAAGTGAAGAAGAGGTCCTGATCATGAACTCTATAATTATTGTAGCTTCAGGAGCAGCCATATCTAGGTATTGCAGAAGAATGCAACATGGTAGGTGGTAAATCTTGTAATTACAATATGGATCTATGAGGCAACTTTATCAGAAAACAACCATAATGTACTTTGACTGGATGTTTATAAAGCTGATAATTACACTAGGCTCTGGGTAGCCAATATTTAGGTACCCTCTTCCAGTCACTCTTTAGTTTTGCATTTGCATTTCCTTTGATGCTCTGTGAGTTCCTGCGAAGATCAGGTTTCTCAGTAGGCAATTTTTTTTTTCCTTTTACTGCAGCACCAGTCATATACCACATAGTGTTGCCTCCTTTCTTATTTGAATACATATTACTAACTAGCAGCGAGGTGAAATAAAAAACTCTGGAATATCGTTTAGAGATCAGCAAAAGAGGAGGGGGGGCAGGGGGAGATTCTATGTATTTCTAAAAGTTTAGATCCACTTCATTATGAAAATCAAATGGACAAATTTGTCCGACAAGTTTAATAAAGGAGTACCTCAATCTGCTTCTGAAGATATTTAACGTATTCTACTGCCTCATCTAGCATGTCAGCAGTGTTTGTTTGCTGCAAGGTGCAAGAAGGAAAATTACCAAGTCAAATAGTGTAAGATACAACTCATGATATACCTCAAAAGATTTTTTCACATAACATTCACATTTTAGAAAAATCAGATCATTTTTGTTTTAACAATTTGGATGATTTGGGATAGAAAGGCATTAAGCATGCATTGATGCAAAACTTAGTACACAACTTGGAACAAATGCTTAAAACAAAAGGTCATGAGTTCATTTCACCTAAATCCCTTTTCTCATTGTACTCTCCTAAGGTGGGGTATCATTTATTACTACAAAACTTGACTAAAGTAGGTCAAATGGAAGAATTAGCCACCACTTAGTAGTCTTATTTGCACTCAACCTTTCTATGAAAGCTTCAGTTTTCTCTCAATCTCCTGGCACCACCAAAATCACAACAGTAATAACAAAAACTAAGTCTTTTCCCACTCATCACTTTAACAACAAAAAAAGAATATAAAGAGAATGAAGAAAACTTCTTAGAATGACCTTGTCAGAAATTGAATTCACAGACTCTAAACCTTTGAAGTGGCAAAATTTTCAAGGCATTTGCTACTACACAGATGAAAGCAACTCGAAGAATCAGTATAATCTTGAACCCTCCAGCAACTATGGCACAGTAACCATTCCTGTTACCTCATTTATATTTGGTCTTGGTTTTGCCTATAATTAAAAGGTCTAAAGTGACAAGCTGAGTTAATTGGGAAAGGATAAAACTCATAAATTCTCAACCTACTTAGTTCGACCTTCAGCAGCCTCAGTTTGTGAGACTGAAAAATTGTATCCTTATTAAGTTCAACTTTGTAACTACCAGAAAATAAACTGCATCCATAGATCTATAAAGTTTCTATTTTGGTATTAAATCCAGTAGAATAGAGCATCAGATCCATTTATCTTATTTTTTATCTCACCATAAAGTTCATAGAATGTAAATATCTTATTTCTCAAAAATCCTATGAAATCCCTTCATCCTTCATAAAGTTAAACTTACGTTAATACATCTAGCTTTCCTTGGTTCAAAAAACCTAAAAAGATTACATATGTAGATTTCAAATGACAAAATGATCACTTAAACATAAATTTATAGGATAGCCAAGAATGTATTGTTTACTTAAATTATAGGGTTTAAAGATATCTACTATTGTGGCATCTTACACATGTCAATTTCGTATAACTTATGTCTTGTATAATCTAAAGAAACAGAAATTGGGGGAAAAGCTTCTATCAAAAGATTAGCTCAAACTGTTCGACTTAAAGAATTGAACCCAACAAGGTAATCAATCCATATATGGCCTAGATATGACAAGTTTTTTATTTCTAATTTAAGAGAGAGATCTTTCAAATGCCTTTCATCCCCAAAAAGAACTTTTCCATTTTTCCTACTAATGGAATTGAATACATCTTTGTATTGATATAAAAAAAAAAAAAACCTTGCTATGTAAACTACAAAAATCAAGCACACCACTTTGCTAACAGTGATTGAGCCTTTAAAACTAGGCAGTCAAGCTCCATCTGGAATTATCTGCAGAAGGCATGAGTACCAACAAAAATCCCACAGTGGCACAGTGAACATTCTTACATTGATATTATCAGTGCAAGAATCCTGTACCTCATCATGAATACTTGAGGCAGCCTATCTCACCTTCTAACTCTAAGGCTGCATATTAACATCAACCTTTTTCTTCTGTTATTGAGACTGGTCATATAAAAGCAACAGCCACCGAATTGAACTATTCTTCTCCTCAAAAACCTTAGCCAGTTAAATATATGAATCTGGGGAAGTATAGATAAGAGAGATTTTTGTATGTTATTATAACAACTTTACAGTTGCATGTACAAAAGCTACTACAAATGCTCATGCCAACTAACCTATATTTCTGTATAGTTGTTCTTCTCATTCATGTCTCTTTCAGTGAGACATATCAATGAATTTGGCATCCAATTTTAGAATACTACAATTGATATAGGTTACTATCTGAAAATTTAAAGAAGCTATCTTCCCATGAAACTTTGAATTTCTTGATTAAAGTTGACGCCAACATGTAAACCTACCTTATCCATGTTGGGCACAAGCTCCTGAAGCTTTCTGATACGGTCACTGATTCGTGTTCTACGAACCTAATCAAAAATAGTGGTGAATAGTTAGAATTCCAAAGAAACAATATTATTTTATACATTATCAATGAATGTATTCATAAATGAAATATGCTAACCCTTTCTGCAATGCTCCGAGGATGAGTTGCACAGCCACGCTTGGCACGGACCCTGCACGGTACTGAATCCTCCAAAAGCTTCTCCATATCCATATCTATCAAATTGGATACCCCACTAGAAATCTGACCACGTTGCTCTCCTTTCTACCGAAAAATTTGAAAGGCAAAAACAAAGAAGGAAAAAGAAAGGTATTGTAAATGCAGAATTCCAACAATTTAAACTATAATATGATTTTGCTAAAAGAAGAACTGTAGACATATCCCGTTTTGGCTAGAAATGGGAGGTTATTAGTTAGTCATGCTTTAGAAAACAAAATTTAAAGCCTAAACCTCCAGTACTATGAAAAGAAGACTAATGAATATAATAAAGGGGCAATTCGAAGACAGCAGAAACATAAACAAATTAACTAGTATTTCAAAACCCAATTTATAGAAAACAGAAACAGGCAAAGCAACAAGCCTTCCAAGTTGGTTTAGTATAGTTATCTCTTACCAACTGAGACTGAAACTTTGTTGGCGGGTACTGCGTATCAAGTTCTCTAGCCCGCTTACTCGAGGGAGAAGCATCGATGTTTGTTGATAAATAGTCATAATTTGCAGGAATTCCAAAGTTTGTGAAGTAGGCATCAGAGGCAGCACCGGAATTATTCCCAAGAAAATCAGCCGGAGAACTGTTTTGCCTCTGAAAGCCAGTAGGTTCAAACAACCCAGCTGGATCAGCTGAGCTGGAGAAAGGCCCTGAATCTCTAGTGGCGGGTGCTGTTGAATTGGCAGTGAGCAGCTGTGTCAAGCACTGGTTAGGCTTTAAAGGGTCCTCTTCTTCTTCCTCAAGAAGTGCTTCTAACCAGGTGGCTGGAGCCGAGCGGTACCGAGCGAGTCCACCTCGACTCAATTCACCACCACCACTAGAGCTGCCGCTTCCACCAGGCGTCGGTTGCATCTGCTTCTAGTTCAGTTCGAGGAGCTAGCTTTTTCTCTTATCGGTGTTTGCGAACCTCTTCAAGCTTCAATGCAGAAGAAGAAAAAAGGAAATACGGAAACCCTTTCCTTTTGTTGCTTTACCTTTTAAGACAAAACCAGAAACATTTACAGCATTATTATACAGTATTAGTAATTTTCACATGTGGATGTGCCCCAACAGTTGTTTTGTTTATTTTTGGCAGGTCTTATGCATGGCATGATTTTGGACCGTCGGATTACCATCAGATGTTATTGCCAAACCTTCGAGGAAAACACAGATCCAACGGTGGTGACGTACGCTCTCTCAGAAAAGGGGGAAAAACATGTAAGGCCAGAAGCCGCAAACCCCATCATTTTCTTTCAGATTTTCATTACCGTAATCTCTGGAAAAACATAGAAAGCTTTACAGTTTTGTTTCAGACTCAGAAGCTTCCGTGATGTTCACCGTCCAATTAAAATTCGGAATGGTGGTTGCGTGGAGAAAACCGGTTAAGAAAGTGTGGGAAACGAATTTGGTTGCTTGATGTGGCAAATTTAAGGAGGGGAAGACTGCGATTGCACCTGTCCACAAATGCAAATGAGAAAAGGTTGAGAGTAAGAACTCAGAAGTAAGACGTGGACTTTCACTTTCTTCTTTACTTTTTTATTTATTTATTTTTTAATTTTAAACTAGTTTAGTGACTAGTAGGGGACCACGAGATACTTCCTCCTATTTTGTTAGTTATTTTTATAACCCATAATGTTTTATTTTTTCATTTTTTTATTAGAACTTTAAAAAAATCAATCTTCTCAATAATATTTAAATTTTAATTTAAAATATAATAATAATTTTCTTAAATTCAAAATAAAAAAATAAAAGAGAAAATGTTATGAATATATGTGTGAATTTTATTTTATCAGTTAAAAAGTTCAAATCAAGTCAAATAATGCAAACTAGCCTCACACAAGAAACGTAATCTGATTTGAATTCTTAGATTTAATTATGTATATCTAGATTTGAATATAAATTAAATTAAATTAAGATTAAAATTTATGGGGTTATTAGCTTTTTGTTTCATTTGTAAATACATAATTATGTAAAATCTTTTTTACTTTATTAATACTTTTCTTTCATAGTTGTTCTTTTAGTTTATATTTCATAACATGTTATCAACATGATTTCTAATCTCTCAAGCTTTAACTTCAAAAAAGATTTCAATGGTTAATCTTTGATTTTTAGTTTTAGCAAATTAGGTAAATGACTTGATATATCTTTAGTGTTTTTATTCCCTAAAAATTAACCTTACTATGAATTTGCTATCATGCACTAACTAAAATATTTTTCCTTTTAATTTGTTAAATTGGAATGTGAATTTGTTATCTTGTAGTATATATCATTTTTTCCTTGATTTATTAAATTAGATTGAATATGCAAATATATATAATTATATATGATCTTTTAATTCTAGCATTGGAATACGATTTGCTCAATATATGATTTATTTCTTGAATTCCAACAATGATTTTGCTCAACATATGTAAATCTATTTTTTGATATAGTGAGATTTTGCACAAGATATTTTTGAATTAAATATATGAAATTGACTTTGTTTGATATTTATCTTGTAACAAGTGACAAATACTATACTTTAGGTAATTTAAAAATTCATTTTGTTTGGATTTCATGAATTTTTGTGGTTGAGCAAAATAATGAGCTACTAATAAAAAATCAAAAACTATGTCTATTTCTTGAGTTGAATGTGACATTATTTAATAATTATGGTCATGAAGTAGAAAAGGTCACCATAATTATTACAATTGTGGTGGTCACACTAATCATTATTCTAACAATAAGAATACTTTAACCTACCAAGAATGGATGAATACTTTAACCCACCAAGAATGGATGAATACTTTTAACCCACAATGATTGAATGAAAAGTTTTAACCCACAAGGAATGGATGACTACTTTTTATTGGTCTCCAAGAATATGCTAGAGATGGGTGAAAATCACTTTTTGAATAACACAAAAATTCTTTTCAAGTTAAAAATTGATTGAGGGAATTTGACAATAGAAGTTTAAGGCTTATAGGAGGAGTAATTTAAGAGTTAAGAAAAAAAATAAAAATGAAAGAAAATAGATAAAGTACAATGATTTATAGTAGTTCAATCCCCTTAAGCTACATCCACTACTTTGATCTCTCAATCAAGGATTTTCAAACCAATTCACTAAAATCAATAGAATTCTCAAGCTTCCACCAAGATTTTACAATGACTTTTCACAAGTTCAACCACAACCTTTAACAATAGGTTTTTTCGGGATCAACCAAACTCAAAACTAACTTTTTTAAGGTTAAGTTAGAACCTATAACAACTACCAAGCTAACCCAAGCTTGATCAACCGTTTAAAGTGCCTCGCACACTCTAAATAAGTAAAAAATAGAAAAAAAATGAAATACAATTAATCATTTAGCCGATCTAAAATGTAAAAAGTTAATCTCAAATCCTTTTTCAAAGGATGGGAGTGAAATATAAATGTTAAGATAAGGTTTTTTATCTTCTAAGCTCAAAATAACTTTGGATATCTTCTCTGTTACTTCTTTGATCGTTGGAGTTTTAATTTATACTTGGAAAATCAGATTTTACTGTTAAAGACAGTTTCTAGTTGTTGAGAACAACTCTGATACCATTCTAACTATTATTTTTTCTTTTGGCATATAAATTAAAATAGGCAGACAGACTTCTGCTAACTGGTTACGGGCAAGTTCTAATCAATTATACGTTTTCTACCTTGCACTGTCTTGCAGCTGTGTATACTGTGTTAACTGGTTAGAGAAGGCTCCAACCAATTAAAAACCTTCTGTTTTCAATCTTCTCAAAGCATCATTCATTCTTTAATTGGTTAGCCTTACCTTTAACTGGTTGAAGCTTCACTTCCTTCAGTTTGAATCGATTAAAATCAACTTTAATCAATTTAAAAATCTTCAAATTTTGAGTTTCTCCATTTTGGCTCCCTTCAACAATCAACTTTCTTTGAAATTTGATTTTGGCATTTACAAGTACTAAGGCCTTGTGCCCTAACCGATTAATCAAACTCCTTAATCGATTAGCATAACTCTATTTTCAATTTCCAGCACCTCTTTAATCTGTTGGCTATGGTGCTAACCGATTATAGCTTTTTTGTCTTGGTTTTACCGAGTACCCAATTGTGCCTTAACTGATTAAGGCTCTTTGTTAATCAATTACTAATGTTTTGTCTTTACTAATCACTTTCTTCTTTCTTTCTTTAACTGATTAACTTTTCTTTAAATTTAGCTAGCATCTTGACTTGCCTTTGATTAACAAATTTGTTAGGGGAATTAAACTATATTCTGCACACTTAAATAATAAAGTTAAACATTAATGCATAAGGAATGTTTTGTTATCACAAAAAACATATGGAGTCAACATTCTCCCTATTTTTTGATGCTGAAAAAACACTCCTGAATTAAGAGTACAATGTTTTTAAAACAATAAATTTTATATGCAGATTTAGGGATTGCGTCCCATATATGTATGCTACCCCTTAATATATGCATAGAAAATAATATTTAAAATATTCGAAATGTATAAACATTAAGAACACTAAGAGTATAGACATAAGCTTTCAACATGAGAACATATATATATATATATATAATCATCCAACATGCACATAACTAGTAGTCCAACATAAAAAACACAGCACAAAAACATAAATACATAAATATTGTTCACATCATAGAACATAAACATTGTTCACCCTATCTTTCTATTTTCTTTCCTTTTTGTCATCAATCAAAAGAGAAAGAGGCCTAAGTTTGTAGTTCAACTAATTAGAGTTTGATGAAGACTCATTCACTAATAATTCATCACTTCTTAGGTGAACATCTAGAGAGGCAACATGAAGGGAATGAAGGGATTCAGTTTTGGATGAAGAAGAGGATCCAAGAGATATAAGTTCAGGGGATGCAGATTTGAGGGTTGGCTTTGTAGTGGATTGAGCTATCCTAATAGATTTGCTTCTTCTAAATACCTTGGTCTTTATAGCCATTGTCTTTTTTCCTTTTCCAAAAGTTTTCTTAGCTTAATCTGTTTGACCTGCAATTTTCTCTTCATTTTTTTGAGTTGATTATGCCTTTTGCTCCATCCTTTCTCTTACTTTTTACTAGTCAGCTTTAGCTTCTTTGAGTAATTCAACAATCAATTTTGGTGCCTCTATCTTTCTAGATTCTATGGGTGATTTGGCATCTCTTTTTGCTACTACTGACTTTCCTTCATTCATATTTTTTTTTCAATTTTTGGTTCTTTCTTTATTTCTTTTTCTTGATCATTTCTCTCGGTTATTTGTTCACTTTCTTTTTCCTTCTCAACTCCTTTAACTGTTTCTTCTCTAGGATTCATTCCTTTATATTGATCCATGTTGTCATTTTCAGCTCTTTCTTTCCCAGTTTCACTTTCATGGTTAGATGTAGGGATCTGAAACTACTTTGTGGTAATTCTTTCACTTGAAGCACTTGCAAGTATAGTTTAGTTTTAAAGAACAGGGTATTTAGTTATCTTTTCTTTGAGAATGAGGTCCTCAAGATGTTGTAACTTTTTTTCAATTTTGACCATTTTCTTAACTTGTTTAGTAAACTTCCCATCAATTCTCATTAAGAGATTAAACACCATTTTGCTTTGACAAAGGGCCTGACTAGTGTTTAAGTGAGATGTAAAGGGTGTTTCAGTGTCTGAAGGGAATAGGGTGCCTATAATGGATTTGATGCACTTTTTTTAGTCTAGCTTATATCCCATCTTTAACACACTACCCAACAAGATTCCTTGATCTTCGCTTTTCATTAAATCTGTTTGAAATCTGATGCTTCAAATCCCTTTTTTCTTGACAAGGGATAAGATAATGTTGCCATATGGAAAATTTGCTTTGTCTCCAAAAAGTGTTCTTTTGTTTTTTTTCAATCACAAACCTAGCTATATTTAATGGGATTTCATTGAAAGTTCACTCCATCAGCCAGAGATCTTAGGCACTAATATAACTAAAGCCGTTGCTTCTACCATGAGGTGTGGTAGTAATGAGGTATTGGAAGATTTTTAATTAAGCATTTTTAATGTTACTAGCATAGTTCTTAGATGGAAATTTCTCTTTTTTGCTAGTTACAATCTCTAAATAGGGTTGGGATCATATTTCTTTTGAATTTTAAATTCACCTATCTTAAATTCTATCTTAAACAATTCACATAAATCTTTGGCAATGATCTAAAATTCATTTTTACTTAAAAAAACATTCAAACCATCTTCTAAAAACTCCTTTTGACTAACCATTTCATCCTTATTCAGGGCTATAGTAGAATAATATTCTTTAACTAATGTGGGACTAAATGTCCTATCCCCAAAAGTATTCAAAATTTTCAATTTTGATTTATCATAATACTTTAGCAAATCTTTCTCAACAATAGGCGCTTCATCAAAGCTTGGCCAAGAAAAAAAATTTTCACAAGAAATAGTAGCATTTTCTATCTTTTTAAACTTATCAGCATGAAGCTTGCTTCTAAACTAAGAGGTTGAGGTGTTACCTTTTATGATGGAAGCTTCTATTGTAGCTGTCCCATTTAGTTTCCTTGACGTTTTCCTCTAACTTTTCCCTCTTTTCTCCATTGAAGAACCTTCAGTGATTTTTCTCTTTTTCTTTGATGGAAGAGGAGGGGAATCATCAGCCACCTTTTTTTTCTTTTCTTTTGTTAAAAACCTTATGTGTGAGGGAAGTTCTAGCCGTGGCTTTTCTGATATAGTGGATTTAGAGTTTGTCAGGTTTCAGAAAGTTGAGGAAAAGATGGTTGGATTTCAAAGAGTCTAAATTTTTTTTGGGGTTTTGATTTTTGGTGAGTGGGTTTTTCCTAAGTAATAGAAGAGTCTTTGGCAGAGAGTTTAATAACTGGTTAACCCATGTTTTGAGTGGGAGGTTTTTCGTACCTCTTGTTTCTTATATTTTTTTTTGAAATTTTCCCACACGTCATTTTTCCCATTGACTTAGTTGCTTTAATCGATTAGAGTGAGCCTTAACTAATAAGAGTATTTCTATTTGTAGTACCAGGCTTGCTTTAACTAGTTAAGGGGGTTTTAATCCATTAATACTTTATTGATTTAGCTTAACCTCCTTACACAACATAGCTCTAATTGATTATGAAGTTCTTAATTGATTAATATGGGTCTCATCTACCTTTTAAGCTCTCTTTAACTAATTAAAGGATTCTTTAATCAATTAAACCAAGAGGTAAACACCATCATCATGCTATATATCATCAAAAACATATTCAATTTAGCATAGTCAGGCTTCATTAACATCTAGTATTCCTAATTCTCTCCTAATTTTACAAAACTAATTTTTATTCAATGATTTTGTGAAAATATCAACTAGCTGATGCAAGGTATCTACATACTCAATTTAAATATTTCTCTTAAGCAAATGATCTCTAATGAAATGATGTCTAATTTCTATGTACTTACTTCTCAAATGTTAGATAGGAATTTTGGAGATATTTATGGCATTCATATTGTCACAATATATAAGAACTTTGTGCATAACCTTTCCAAAATCATTTAGTTGTTACCTAATCCATAGTATTTATGCATAACAACTACCTACTGAGATATATTCAACTTCAGCAGTTGATAAAGCAATAGAATTTTGTTTGTTGTAAGATCAAGACACAAACATGTTTCCAATTAATTAACAACTACCGCTAGTGCTTTTCCAATCAATTTTGCTGTCAGCAAAATCAGCATCAAAATAGCTAAGAAAATTAAAAGAAGATCATTTTAGATACCATAGGCCTAAACCTTGAGTATCCAAGAGATATCTAAAAATCATCTTTATTACGGTCAAATGTGATTCCTTGAGACATAATTGGAATCTTGCATATAGGCAAACACTAAATAAAATATCAAGTTTACTTACAGTTAAGTAAAAAAGTGAGCCAATAATACCTCTATAGAGTTTTTGATCCACATCTTTTCCTTTATCATCTTTTTCTTTATCATAGGAGTTCCAATTGATTTCATATTCAACCTACCAAATTTCTTTAGCACTTTTTTAGTATATTTCTCTTTGTTGATGAGTCTTTCATCCTCATATTGCTTCATTTATAGACCAAGAAGAATTATAACTCTCCTGTCACACTCATTTCAAATCCTCCCTGCATTTCTTTTGGAGTCATCACCAAAAAAAACATTACTGCTTTTCTTTCTATCAACCTTGATAAACAAATTTTTATTTTCAATTATGTGCTTTAAGCAGCCATTGTCCAAGTACCAAGGCAACCTCTTCTTTGGTTGAGTTTTCAGACATTGCTCTTTTGCTCTTACTTAACCTATAAAATAATTTTTCATTTCTTTTTCAAAGGTACTCATACTTTGATGGGTCTTTGAGGGTTAGAAGTACATATGAATCTTTAGGCACTTAAACCATCTTGGTTTTGGGGATTTTATTACTCTTATGATAACACTTATAAGAGAAATAGCTTCCCTTACCACACGCATAACAATGAAATGAAGATACATCATTTTTTTTCCTCAAAACAACATTGTTTTTTGTTTTTCTTCTTTGTTCAACTTTAGTTTTGAGCTCTCTTTCATTGAATAATTAAGAGCAATATTTTCATCCAATGCTTTTTGTAAGGCCTCATTTTTGCTTTCTAGTTTCAACTTCAAAGATTCAAAATCTGTTTTGGAATGCTTAAGTTTAATATAAAAAACGTTCCTTTGTTCAAAAACAGAATTGAAATCATGCTTAATCTTTTCTAATTCATCTTCTAATGATAAGGCCTTCTTTTTCAAAACTTTATACTTTAAAGCTAATTTTTCAAATTTAGCAATCATACTTATCTTGAAATTCATTATATGAAATATCACACAAATGAAGTGCTACATCATATTCATCATCGTTGGCCATTAAGTAGAAATTTGCTCTCTCTTCCATCTTATCTTTTTCATCCTCTAAGTAAGAGGAGTCATTGTTTGACCAAGTTATAACTAGCGTTACTCTTTTTGGCTTCTTGGTCTTCTTTGAGGATTCCTCCTTGAGTAGTGGACATTCAGATCTAAAGTAGTCAAAATTTTTGCATTCAATGTATACTACTACATCCATTTTGTTGTATTGATTTTTTCATGAAGAATCTTGATCTTTTTTCTAATTTCTTCCTCTAAATCTCTAGCTCTTTATCCCATGAGCTTCTTAAAACTTCTAGCAATCATGGTTAGCTCTTCATCACTATCAATTGTAAGATTTTCCAACTCTTTTTCAAGTAAACTCACCTTTAATACAAGATTTTTCTTTTTCTCCTTAATCTTAATTTTTTTCTTTTTCTTCTTCCTTTATTTTCAACTCATGTGAGAGAAGTGAACCACATATTTCATCAAGTGTGATTGCGTTGAGGTCCTTTACTTCTCAAATGGCAACCACTTTTGGTTTTTAGCTCTTAGGTAGGCTTCGATATAGTCTTTTTACTAACTCATGTTCAGGTATGACTTTTCCTAATTGATGGAGCTTATTGACAATGTTAGTGAATTGATCATACATTGAAGTTATGTTCTCATTAGGTTTCATTTTAAACATTTCATAATTATGAGTGAAAAAGGTGATTTTAGATTCCTTAACTTAATAAGTCCTCTCATGGATGATCTTAAGCTTTTCTAAAATTTCCTTGGCTGTGGTACAACTAGAAATTTTGTTGAATTCAATAGGAATTAATACACAATGAAGAGTGTTGATGTCTTTGAAATTCAATTGGACTTTTCTCATTTTAACCTCAACTTATTTTTCCCTAAATTTGGGCATTTTTTCACTTGTGACCAGATTTGAGCTAGTGGAAGTGTAAGTACCATTTGTGATAGCATCCCACATCTCATAGTCTACAGCTCTATTGTAAATTGATATTCCAATGCTTTAATATTGGTAGTTTGATCCATAAAATAGAGAAAAACTATTTTTGGATTGTTAGTTAGCAACATTTGTGCTTTGTGTAGCCATTGGATCTCTCCTAAGGATGTGAAGCCTTAAATCTAAAGGTTAAGTTTTGATATTACCTGTTGGTCCCAAAGATTGTGCTAGAGGGGGTGAATAATACATTTCGAATAACATGGAAATTCTTTCCAAGTTAAGAGCTGATTAAGGGAATTTGATAATGAAAGTTTAAGGCTTGTTGCAGAAGTGATTTAAGAGTTAAAAATAAAACGAAAACAAAAGAAAGTAGACAAAGCATAATGATTTATAGTGGTTTGGTCCTTTTGACTTATATCCACTATCTTGGTTTCCCAATCAAAGATTTTCAAACCAATGCACTAAAATTAGTAGAATTCCTAAGTTTCCACTAAGCTTTTACAATGGCTTTTCACAGAATGAGTTACAACCTTTAACAATGATTTTTCTCAAGATTAACTAAAATCTAAAACTAACTTTTCTAGGCTAAGTTAAACTTACAATAACAACCAAGCTAACCCAAGCGCAATCAGTAAAATGCCTTTCATACTCTAAGTAAGCAAGAAATAGAGAAAAAATGAAGTATAATTGATCACTTAGTTGATCTAAGATGCAGAAAGTTAAGCTTAAATACTTTTTTAGAGGATGAGAGTGAAAAATAAGTGTTAAAAGAAGGTTTTTGGTTTCCTAAGCTCAAAATCAGTTTAGATATCTTCTCTCTTGCTTTTTTGACTGTTGGAGCTTATATTTATACTTGGGGAGTTAGATTTTGCTATTAGTCATTGGGAACAACTTCAATGCCATTCTAGCCATTATTTTGTTTTTAAACGTTCAAATTCAAATAGGTAGACAGAGTTCCACTAACTAGTTATGGGTATGTTATAGCCAATTACACCTTCTCTACCTTGCTCTATCTTGCAGTTGTGTATACTATGTTAACTAGTTAGAGAAGGCTCTAACCGATTAAAAACTTTCTGTTTTCAATCTTTTTAAGGAAACATTCATTCTTTAATTGGTTAGCTCTCCCTTTAACTAGTTGAGGCTTCATTTCCTTCAACCTTAACCAATTAAAATCGACTTTAATTAATTAGAAAGCCTTCGAATTTTGAATTTCTCCATTTTGGCACCTTTCAATAGTTAACCTTCTTTCAAATTTGATTTTGATGCTTAAAGGTACTAAGGGTTTGTGCTTTAACTGATTAACCAAACTCCTTAACCGATTAGTGTGACTTTGTTTTCAGTCTCCAATGCCTCCTTAATTAGTTAAACCTGGTGCTAACCGATTACAAATTTTCTGTCTTGCGTTTACTTAAGGTCAAGTTGTGCTTTAACTAGTTAATACTCCTTGATAATTAATTACTAATGTTCTATCTTTACTAATCACTTTTTTCTTGTTTTTCTTTAACTGATTAACTTTTCTTTATATGTAGCAAGCATCTTGACTTATCTTTGATTAACAAATTTGTTAGGGGAATTAAACTATATCCTGCATACTTAAATAGTAAAGTTAGACATTAATACATAAAGAATGTTTTATCATCATAAAAAATATATGGAGTCAACACTTTTAACCCACCGAGGGTGGATGAATACTTTTAACCACCAAGATAAGATAAATAGTGAAAATATATAAGAAAATGATAAAAGTGGACAAAATAAAAGGAGTATAGAAAATGTTTGTTATCAATGCAACATAAAAAGTCATTGGTCACGTGCTTGTTATATATTGAAACATCTTGTTGAACTTTATCATTCATTATTGAAAGCCAAATGGCCAAGTTGATAAACATATCTAGATATTATTAAATTTCTTGTCCACACTAAAGGAGGAATTACTCATCTAATTAGTGATGTAAATATAAAAAAAATTAATAGTTTATTGGTATGTTTTAGTATAACATTATTATAAAGATGTTTTTATATGTTCTCATTATATATAAATGATATATTTTTATTATGTGTTTTAATAATATATTTTATATTTTATATTTTTTTATGTTAATTTGTAAATTTCTTACTGTATATATCTTATTTATTAAAAAAATATAGATATTCATCTGGTTAGATCCAAAAATAATGATGTAAATATATATCTAGCAAACAATGCTACAATGCATTCTATGTTTAAAGATAAGAAATATTTTTCCACTTGACAATGGAAGAAGTCAGAGTTAATACATTATTTGGTAGTACAAGATTAATTGGGGGTTTTAGAAGGGACAGTATTTTACCACCCGAAAGAACAAAGTCAACAATAGAGAATGCATTATTTTCAACTAAGTCTCAAAGAAATTTATTAAAGTTTAAAGATATTTGTCTAAATAGATATCAAATTGAGACAACGAATGAAAGAGACACTTAATACGTCTATATTACATCTATTATCTCAGGTAAGAAATGTATGTCGTAAAAATTATCTACTTCATCCTTTAGATTGTATTATACAAAAATCAAAATGATTGAAACTCATGCTATGATAAATTAGAAGTTTATTAATGATTTTAATATTTGGCATAACTAGTTAAGCTATCCTGGATCAATAGTGATACAAAAATTATTGAAAATACATGTGGTCATCCATTGAAAAACTAAAATTTTTTTTAATATAATAAATTCTCATGTGTTGCTTGTTTTCAAGATAAATTAATTATAAAACCATTACTAGCTAAAGTTAAGATTGAATCCTTTACGTTTTGGAACGTATTCAAGGTGATATATATATATATGAACCCATATATCCACCATGAGAACCATTTATATATTTTCTGACTTTAATCGATGCATCTACTAGATAGTCATATGTGTACTTACTATCAACTCACAATTTAGTGTTTGTAAGATTACTTACCCAAATTATTCATTCATAAGCATATTTTTCTAATTATGCAATCAAAACAATTTATCTTGACAATACTGGTAAATTTATGTCTCAAGCTTTTAATGAATATTACACATTAGTTGAAATAACTATAGAATAGCCTGTTGCTCATGTTAATACAAAAAACGATTTAAAGCTACTACAAATTAACACAACTTATTCTTATCCAAACAATCAAATTTAAAGCTACTCTAAATTAATGAAACTAAAACTAAAAAAAAATAACAATTTAACTAGAATCAATCAATCAAATTCTAGAATCACAATATCCCCTCAATCCTTCATTTGAATCTTTTTTACTCTCTTTTTACTTACTAAAGAGGCTAAAGTTGTTAACATAAAGTTCTAGTATATTTATAAGTTTCTTCTAATGTTCTAATAAAAATATCTTCCTTAACAAACTTCTTATATTCTTATGCAAATTAAAAGTAAGAAAAACTCATTACGTTTAGACTCTAATTATGGCTACATATGACGTGAAAGTGTCTTTCTACCTTACATGTGAATCAAATCAATCATCTCATACAATTGATATTGAACATATGTTATTTCATCTACGACTTACTCTAAACTCTCTTTTCCAGTTCCATTTAGGTTTTTAAATCAATATAATTGCTGATCAAGCAATCAGACACATTAAGAACAAGATTAAAATAAACAACTCGAACACTATTAATCATAAATAAGAAAGAATATAAAAATTCAAACTACGCATTGGGTTCAATTGTAATTCTAGATTAAAAAAATTTAATTTCCCATAATTACTAAAAACATCATCCAAAAAGAAATTTAACCATCAAAACTAAACAAAGAAAGAATAAAGATAACAAAAGAAGAAAGAACTCCAACATTTGTCAAGTCTTCGATCTGTAATCTTTCTTATTTTCCTTGCTTTCTTGCTAGCTTAAAAGGCCATTTTTTTGTGAAAACCCTTTCTTAATTCCCCCCTAAACTTGCTTTAAAAGGGTGGTTAAATAGAGCTCGAATCCATGTCAAATAGAAATTTGGTGGCATGAAAACTCTTTTCTAACTTATAAACGTTGTGGCCCTCTATCCTTGGGTGCCATAGCGCTGTGCTCTGGGTATTATTTTATTTTAGATTTTCTTTTTGGGCACTATGATGCTACCCTTTTGGTGGTCATGGTGTCAAAGCCTTTAGTTTACTGAAGTGTACATCTTTTATCGGGGCGTCGTGGCACTCATGCTTCCATGGCCGTGACGTCCTATGCTCTATCTTGAATTTTCAGGCTCTACAATGCTACTTTGACTTGTGACACAATTTTTGCCTTCTTCAAGGTTGAACTAGGCAAAATGGTAAAAATGAAAGTTGTAGCTCGGCGTCTTAGCTTTTAATAGTTTAAAAATCAAGTCAATTGGACTTATGTAGTGAAAGATATGCTCAAAATACTGAAACATGTGTAGTGAAAGGTTACATCTTGAATACATTCTTCTTCACAAAATATCACCTTTTTAATAACACACTTACAAAAACAACAAACTAACTTAAAAAATAACCTAACTTAAAGAAATAGAATCCAATATAATTAACTTAAATAAAATAAATGAATAAAAATAACTCATACTTAAATTAAACCTTCAAAATTTAAACAAAATACACCTAAAATTGTAACTGAATAACTCTATAAAATATAATTATTAAGTACCAATACTTTTTTCCATAGAAACTCATATTTTAGCCAAAAAAATAATATTCTAAGTTCCAAATAGTCTAACAACATTTCATTTCAATTTTTGAGTTCAAATACCAAAATAAAGTAAATAGCAGATTTCAAGTAAGTTTTCCTTAAACCAATAGTTGAATCAATCATGATCAAAGTCTCAATTCCAAATCAATTCATAATTAATTCTTTCAATGCAAATCCAATAACCGAGTAAGCATTTGTGGAGCACAAAAAAAAAAGTAATAGAAATAAAGGATAGGGTTTTGTCCCTACTATTTGGATATCAAAAAGTGTCGTAGCACCAAAGTATAGTCTAGTACATATAGTTACCGACTTTTAATAACAAAGGGTAGGGTATTGTCCCATTACCAATAACATACAAAGTTGTGCTGTAACACCAATCTGTAGTTCGATTCATATAGCCAATGAGTTTTAGATAAATAAAAGGTGTTGTCCCACCTAAATGGTTCATTGTATATAGTCACCTACCTTAGAGTATACAGATCATTGTGCATAATGGCTTGTGTCTATTGTCACTAACTTCAGGTCCCTAACTTAATAAGCTCTACTGAAAACATTTTCAAATTTCAAAATTTATTAAAATGTTCATATCAAAAATAAAGGAGTGAAATTGCTCACCAACAAAATCAAAATGTTGAGACAAAATCATAAATAAAAGTAGAGCAATGGTTGACCACTTGATATACAATCAAAGTATGCCATAAGTCCCTATACTAGAGGTCGGCCATTGCTCTACTTTTTTTTATTATTTGGAAATCTTTTTCTGCTCCCATAATTAAGTTTGTTGGAGCAAAAGTCTCTTTTGCTATGGTTTTGTCTATATTGTGTATATTTGAGTGGCTTTCTTTTGTACAAGGTGAATATTAAACAAAAGTTATACTTTTGCTTGATTTTTGTTTTGGCAGAGGTTACAAGCCTCTTGGTGATGTACATTTTCTTTTTTGAGTATATCTTAGCGGCTGTTGTCGAACCATAAGATCTTTTTGTTAACTTGGGGTTTTTTGATTGGATTTACTTGGATTACTCCAATGAAATAGAATATTTCCACTGAAATGAGAATATTTATTAACCTTTCGAAAAGAAAGTAGTGTAATTAGTTTTTATACATTTTTCCTACAAATGGAAAGTTAATGGTTTTTAATTACTAAAGAATACCTTTGATATGTAAAAGTACACTTGTGATGCAAACCTGATGCTAAACAAAATAGTAAAGGTACTCAATTTAATTCCTAAATGATAGATCTTTCTTCAATTTAGTTTCGGTACTATTTAATTTTATTCAATGTAATGTTTATACTCTACATTTTATTTAATTTAGTCTATATGATGTTGCATTAAAAACCTGATGTGGAAAAAAAAATTTCAAAAAATAAAATTTGTTTCAAAGTTTTCATTTTTCAAGCCTACTATGTCATTGTTGCCATATCAGCATGTTAATGCCATATCATTACCATGTCAGCATAATTTGACATGTCAACACCATTAATGGTCAATTTTGATGACGTCAAGGAGAACGACTCAATTGAACAAAATCGCAAAGTATAAGAGCTAAATTAACTAGTTTTGCGATAAATGGATTAACTTGACGAAAAACCCATAGTGCAAGGACTCATGGGGTACTTTGACCTTGTTATTATCAAGATTTTACTTCTTTTGTTCTTTCAATTGTTTTATTATGTTGCAACAAAGGTAGATCAAGATATCCAATATTTCGTTGTTTGAGTACACCTTTTAACTAATTTTAATTTTACAACATCTTATTTTTGAATAATTACATTTATACTTTGATTTTATCGTTGATGCTGCTAATTCTTTCTTAATTCTTCTAGTTCTTTGCTGATACTTTTGTTTTTTCTATTATAGTTTAGCGGAAAATTAATTGTTTCCTCAACTAAGGTCAATCCTAGTTTTTCATGTGATTAAATTTAGTGTTGAATCATTGGACTTTTCAACACTTTAAACTAATATTTTGCTTACTTAACTATTATTATGTTTCCAACTCCCTCAATTAAATCTTCTGTTGTCGGAATAGACTATTCATTTATTATAATTTGATGTTAAACACGGACAACATATCTTAACTTAGTAAATGTTATTAATATCACTAACAACATTTATCTATACATTATTATTAACGATTACTTTGTTACTCAATTCATGAATAAAATATGTAATTATTTACAATAATTTTTAAATTATATATCAATTGATTACTCTCGCAACTAATTAAAAATTATTTTAATTACTAATTGTTTAAGGTTCTTCCTTGCCTAAGGCAAACCTCACCAAAGTCAGTCCTTTGCAACAATATTTTTTCCTCCTGTAGTATTTTACTGAAGAAAATCAGAGTGAGTATAGATATTTTGAGTTAAAAAATTCTCACACACAAAAAAAAAAAAAAACAGAAAATTAAATGTATAGTTATTGATTGTCTCGAACCAAAACCAAATCAAATCAAATCAAATCAAAATCAAATCACTATCATCGCATACTCCTCATGTTTAAAAATCAGTCTCCTTACATCAAATCCCCTCTCATTTCAACCCCTCACTACAAAATCACCGTCGCCACCACCAACCCTCCGCCGCTCCTCAAATCCGCTTCCCGGAATGAAGCTCTTCTTCCCAACCCCAATCCCACGGCCACCTCCCGTTCACCCACGTTCGCTCCTGCTCATCTCATGCTAACTATCGGGTCGTGGCTACGCACGCGCCGCAGCCGCTGTTTTCTGCTCTTGCTCTGCTCCCCTCTTCTCCTCCCTTTCCTCTGCGCAACTTTCCCTCTCCTTTGCATAGCCGAAGTCTGCTTCCGGATTTGTCGACGAAGAAGGAGCGGAAAGGCGGCACAGGAAGAAGAGGAGGAGGAGGAGCGGCGGCTGCGGCGATGTGAAGAGGGTTGTTGTTGCGGTGGAGAAGAGAGGGAAGTTGGGCTGCTACGGAGGTACTTGGAAGATCAGCTGGCGCTCGTTGGATCTGTTTACGAATGTGGTGATTACTTTGATGATCATGATGGGGATCGTGATCCCGATGATCTTAATTGTAAAGTTCCTCTTCTGAGCTGATTGCTTCTTCTTTTAATTTTTTTTCCCTAAATTTTGTGTAAATTAAACTATTAATGGTAATTTGACATTTTCACCTTTTTCTTTACTATGCTTTAGTCTTTGAACGCAAATTGCACAAGGCATTTATGTAATTTTAAATTTGTAAATTGTCATTGATTTTTGGTCAATTTCTAGTTGGCCAATTAGAAATTATATGGCAAAATTCCTGCAAAGATCTATTTTCTTAGCCCTTGATATTTAAATTTAATAAATTACAATAATTGTAGGTTTGTGGGATTAATCTTTTATAATAATAATAATTTCAAACATTTATTTAGTCAATTTTATTATTAGTCTTCACTTATAATAACAATTTTCAACTCTAATTGCCTGCCCACACCGGCTACCATCACTAACTTATTTGGCATTGGCTTCTACATGGACTATAATTTTGCAGCTTAAAATTCTTTTTCGAAATAATATTAATTTTTTAAAATATTTATATTTTTTGGACATATCTTTTTACAAATAAATGTTAATATTAGGGTAAATTTTATATAAATTTCTTGTGATATGATATTTTTTCATGTGACACTATGGGAATTTTTTTTAAAAATAAAAAAGTGTTTTATTACTATTCTAATATGAGGTGCCAATGTTATATTTTCAACAAAATGACAATAGTCTTTATAAATTTCACTAAAAAGACAGTAAGATTCTTAAATTTAAAAGTTTTATTTTTTGCATTTGAATTCTAAATTCTTCTTCAAAGGGAGAGCAACAGGATTGAACGCGGAAGGTCATTTGCTTACAGCGAAAGGGGGGGAGGGAAGACATTTGAAAATGTTTTGAACATCAAACTTAATTTTAATATTCAAAAAAAGGTCACCTTGGTTGACTACTATTGTTGAAGTAGAATTTTTTTTAAAATTTGGAAGTAATCAAATATGTGATTTTTTATAAAACAATCATTTAGAAATAAAAAATGATAGTAATGATTTTCTTGATATTTAGATTATTAAAAATAATTTTTTTTCATAATTTTAAGAGTTTTTTTGCTATTAAAATGAGAGCCATAAGTTTAATTTTAGTTAAACTGTTTTGATTTTGTTCTTAAAACTAAAGTTTAGATTAATTCTTTTGGATTTTAATTTTTTTAATATTTTTATTGAATCTAAATGGTGATGCTTGCTTATTTACATTAAATATCTTAAATAAATAAAAAATACAAAAATAAAAAAAAAGAACATTTACTTAAATGATATTAAATGTAAAGAAGCTTATATGTTCAATGTTTATCCATAGACTTGATCTATCTATTGATAGATGGGCAAATTTAGCAATAGATAACAACTCGAGAGTTTTTTAAAAGAATCTTGAAGCCTATCTTTTGATAAATGGTTAAATCTATCGATAGATGATGTTAATTTTTGAAAAATAAAAAAGAGCAAATGAATATTTTCACATGGAACATCTGAACTTGCTAATATTTTTCCTCAAGTAACTTTGTTATACGCAAAACAAACTTGCATACCTTTTCCTTATAAACAATCTTTAAATGAGCGTGACATGACTTTTTAATTCTAATCTCAAAATGCTCTTTTAGTGTCGACATGCTCAAAGGTTATTTCAATTTGGCCATCGATGAAATCAGTTTTCGGTGATATAAGTGGTTGTCCATTGATCTGGATTTCTCAGTCGAAACTATTTGGAAGGATATCATATCTACATCTGGAATAATCTATTGACGAGAAACCCTTGCATTTACCCTTTCCTGATCACTATCATCAGACGAACAAATCCCATTGTTAAGTGTGATGGGTTGTCATAAATAGGGTCAGCAAGTTATCTTCTAATTCAATAGTTGTGGCATGGTCATCGCACTGAACCTCTTCTAACGTAATAGTTGTGGTATGTTCTGTATGCCATCTACATGATTGCAATTCGGAATGTCATTGTGCTCATCCTTGTCATCCTTTGAATAGTCATCATGTTTGCTAATGTAATCATCTTCACAGTCATCTTCCAGCTTATCATTCCAATTCGCAATGTCGTCCTCTTCAAGATCATCTTCAATCTGATCAGATGCATCATCACCACTCACAACCATTACAATGTCATTCTCAAATGACAAGGGACCCATTGTATTTTCGAGGCAAGGTTGCGTTTGTTGCAAAATATCAAGTATTTCATTCGATGCACATTCCAATTGGAATTGTGCAGATATCATTTAAACATTTCATGTGTGTACCGAGATGCTCAAACTCATGTGTATATGTCAATGGTGATTATCATTATTGTTTGCTAGGAAATGCATGGTGTGGTATGTCAAAATAATTAACATTTTTTTGTAGGGTATTATTAAGTTGGACACCATGTTCATGTGGAATGTCATTTGCATTTCATGCCTTAACTATCACAAATACAACAACTACCCTCTCATCTCACAGAATACTTGCTACATCTTTATCGTCCTTAATAATTGCGCGTGAAACCCCTATGACATGACTAAGCAATGCATGTAGCTTGATTTCATTATTATGTGAGTTGAACCTAACAACCTCTTCAACCAGCTTCACTAGGCTCAAAAATGACAAATCACTCCCAACACCCTTCACTCATGTCTCACCACCCTTATAAGAGTTATCAATCCAATAATAACCGTATGTAATTATAAGCTTCACATTTGGCAGGCCATTGAAATCTAACAAAAAAATAAATGTCACAATTAGTCAATTTATCAAAAATTACACCTCAATGTCTAAAAACCACTTACGCAGTGACTAAGTCATGAAATAACATAAAGTCAGTCTCACAATGTTTAATACACATTCATGCAATGCCTAAAAACTAGTGAAGAAATGCCTTAAAACAAGAAATGCATTGCACAAGTCATGCATTGCCAGTCTCACAATACCTAATTATAAGTCACTTAATGCCTAATATCCACTTATGTTATGCCAAAATAACCAATCACGTATTAGCCCAACGTCATGCAATACATACGCAATGTCTAAAAAGTAGTCTAGAAATGTCTCAAAATAAGATATGCATTGCACAATTCATGCAACGCCTACAAGCCAGTCTCACAATACCTAATAATAAGTTACTTAATGCCTAATATCCACTCATGTTATGCCAAAATAACTAGTTATGTATTGGTCCAAAGTCACGCAATACATAACAACAAGTCACATAATACATAACAACCAATCACATAATGCCTAAAAAGTAGTTAAGAAATGTCTCAAAACAAGATATGCATTGCACAATTCATACAGTGCCTATAAGTCAGCCTCACAATACCTAACAATAAGTCACACAATGCCTAATATCTGCTTACGTTATGCCAAAATACCTAACAATAAGTCACGCAATGCCTAATATCCGCTCACGTTATGCCTAATATACGCAATGCATAAGTCAGCCTCACAATACCTAACAATAAGTCACGCAATACATAAAAACCTGTCACGAAATAAATAATAACTAAACACACAATGCCTAATATCCATTCATGCAATGCATAATATCCATTCACATAATGCCTATAAATAAAATAATATTTCAACTTTTGTAATCATACCTTTACTTCTCTTATATAAATAGAAAATTAAGAAATTAAGGTAAGTAAACAAATTATTCAGCATAATAGAAATTAAAGGCAGTTAACACATTTTATGAAAAATATGTAATAAATCAGTATTTTTATTCATTAGCTGAAAAAGGGAAAATGATACAACGTGTGAACCATGGTTCATTTTTTCTTAATCTTATATACTATTTCATAAATTTTAGCTAGAATCTTGTTATTGTCTAAAATTTTCAGAACTTCTATCCTAAGCAACACCTTATACATCAATCCACGCATGTCCTTCTCCATGTTCTCAGTTTGGTTCATCAACTTGACCATATATACTACAACATTGCCGACGATATCTTCCTCTTTAGTAACAACCCCCTTCCTAGTCTCGCCTCCATAATGTTTAAAAGTCATAAGAATTTTGAGATTTTCCTTCAGATGATTTTAATTAAAATGGATAATGATTTTCTCTATTTGTAGGCATGAATGCTAACTTTTGGAAGGGTGTTCAATGATTTTAAGTTTATTTTTTGATGAATATGGTTAGTTCGTAAATCGATGCATTAAGTGTTCTAAAGAGAATTTTAGAGTTCTGTGTCAGCTAAATCTAAATGGTTTTCTGTATCGATATAAGTGGAATTAGAGGGGCTAAATTGGTTATTAAGCATTCCTAATTCTCTTCTAATGTTACAAAATTTATTATTAAAAGGGCTGAATTAATAGATAATCACCTTCAGCATTAGGTAGATAAAGCAATGCAATTATTAAAGACTAGTCACACAATGTTTACAAGCTAGTCAAGCAATTCCTAAAACCTCGTCACACAATGCACAACTCATGCAATTCCAAAAATCTAGTCTCACAATGCCTCATATCTAGTCTCACATTGTTTAATATTCAGTCACGTAATGCCAAATAAACAAGTTACGGTTCTTAATAATCAATCATGCAATGCCTAATATCCAGTCACACACCTTAATATCCAATGACGCAATGCCTAATAAATATTCATGCATTGTTTATAAATTGATTGATTTCGCTACTCCCAGCTAGATTTAAGTTTCTAAAGTCATATAATTTACCCATCAACTTTTGCGTTCTATGAATATAAAAAAAGAACTCAAGAACCCATAACAAATACCTTGATGTCATCTTTGCACTTTGGGATAGTGAGAAAGTTGGATGGCAATATAAACCTCGATGGCATTAGAGAGTTGGATGGAGAGATATAGACCCTGATGGCATTGGAGAGCTCGATGGGGAATTAGACAGCGAGATATAGACCTCAATGGCATTGGAGAGCTAAACAGCGAGATAGCAAAATCGAGATTTAATTTTAAAATTTTTATCCGAAAGGTAGGAAAGGAGAAAGAAATTGGGACCACGTAATTCGGATTAAATGGTTTAAAGGTAATCTTATTAAGTCATGCCAAAAATTGTCTTAAATCAGTTAAATTATAGTGAAAGTCATTTTTGAAGTGAGTTTATTAGGAAGATTATTTTTCACAATTTCCTCACCTCACCTTGAAAAGGTAAAAGACTGATACAAATTTGATCAAAGTAAAATTTTTTTACAAATATGTCTATAAAATTCGTATTTTCCTACACAAACAATTTCAATCATATATATATATATATATGGAAAAAATTCTCTTTATATTTAGCTAAATGTCTATATTTCTTTTTTAGAATTTATCTCAAAATTATAGTAGTCTTTTCTCATACACTTATAACTTCTAATTTTATATATTCTATATTAATTTCAAATAAGAACAATAAAATAATTTTATAAATCATCTTATATCGTAAATGGGTAGTCAGAACAACCTTGTCAGGTCCACTCATAACAACAATTAATGTTAAACAATTGTTATAGGCTAAAGCCGGACAGAAACAAATGAAAGGAGAAAGAAAGAAAGAGACATGTCTTTTATGTATGTAACACCCCGTACTTGGATACAGTGGCTAATAGAACTTATTGGATACCAATTGAGGTTAAGTAGAGTGTTTAAGAGTGATGAAGGGTAAAAGGAATAGTTTAAAATAAAATATTTCACATGAGAGAAAATAGTAATTAAATAATAATATTTTTATGAAAGATGAATTAGCAAGTTGAAAGGTGAATCAGAGGTGAACCAGGACAAAATGAGACATTTTGGGTCTTGAGGAGACAAATGAAAAATTTTAAAATAAAATAATATTTTATTAATAAAATAATATTAAAATATTAATATTTTATTTATTATCGAAATTGGTTATAAAAGTGAATTATATGACTAATCTAAGTATGAAAAAAGAAGCAAGAAAGAATTTTGAAGAAAAATGGTGTTAATGGGACCCGTGTGTTTTTATTAAATTAAGTTAGAGCGAGTAAGTATATATTTAAATATTATGGTGACACCTTGATAAGATGCAACTTTTATATTTTGTCTGCACACGTGTAAAGGAAGGTAGATAGAAGAAAATTGGAGTTTAAAACAAATTGGAAGGATCAAATTGTAAAAGATGAAAGTTTAGAGGGTTAAATAGTAAATAAGAAAAAGTTTGAGGACATATGTGTAATTTTAATTAAATAGACATTTACTAACCAAGGAAGGTTAGATTATGTGGAACATGAGATGTGCATACAAAATTCACTATTACATGCAAATTATTGTATTGAAAAACAAAGAAGTTAATGGAAAACATATGGGACCACACCATGTGAATGTTGATAAAGAGAAAAAGGAATAAAAAGTATTCGAATGGGAGAAAACCATAGTTTGGCAAGGATAGCCCATAGTGAATTAACATAGAGGATGCATGTGATTTGTAAAGAAAAATGTATAATCATAGCATGAATATTATTGGGTGATAAGGTGGCATTGAAAGGAAATGAAAATGAAATGCAATAAAATTCATGTGAAATGTAATGCAAATGAAATAAAGGTAAACATTGCATGAACAAGCCACCAATGGGAGGTGGTGATAATAACAAAGAAAGGGAATAGAATGGCATGGCATGTAAAAGAAAGAAAAAGAAATAAAGAAAGAATGAAAATTAATGCATGCTTAAGCCAACCATAAAAGGTGGCGTTAATAACAAAGGCTAAATAAGAGAATTTGCATGCAAAGGTCAATATTTTATCTAAACCACCTAGGAATTAATGGCAGTCCTCATTGGCCACCAATTTACATGAAAAAGGTTGCATTTTACATGCTTTCTTAGGAATTAATGGCAGCCCTTATTGGTTGCCACTTTGCATGGCAAAAGTGCATGCTTATCTTGACTTCATTGATATTAACGTTAAGGAAAGGAAATACTTTCTTTACAAGACTTTTCTAATTCTTTCCCTCTCCAAGTGAAAACTCAAGCTTCTCAAAATCCTCCATAAATAATTTAGACTTCATAACATCAAATGGGAGTTGAAAAATTACAAGGAAGGAAAATAGCCTTGTGAGGCTTCCATTTGAGAGGAGAGAAAGAGTTGAGTGAAAAAGGCTTGGAGGCGGCTTAGTTTTGTGGAAGTTGGGAGAAAAACTGAAAGGTTTTCTCTTGTATGCCATGGTTGGAGTTTTAGGAAGGCATAAGAGGTTCGGCCTAGTGATTCCAAGCTAAGGAAGGTAAGTAGAACCCTAATTTTGGTTATGATTTCTTGAGGAAATGAGTTGGTAATTGTGTGCAAATGTTGTGGCAGCAAAGGTCCTTCAAGATTTGAAAGAAATAGATGCATGCATGTGGATCAATCTTGGAATGCATGGTGATTTTGGAGATAGTTAAGCAATGGGTGAGTATTTTAGTCTTGCAATCACAAGTAAACAAGAGAAATGAGATGTGTGCTAATTGTTTATGTTTGTGGCGGCAATGATGACCATGGATGGGAGGAAATTGTGAATCATATGTGTGACTCAAGCTAAAATCGAGAGGTGAGCATGCAATGTGTTCAAATTATGTTGTTTTGGTTATGAACAATTGATAGTATGTGAAATGCTTGTGGTTGAGGTTGATGAAAATATGAAATTTGGTTAAGGAATCATTAATCAAGTTGTTGCCCATATATGTGTATGATTAAGCATATTGAGTTTAATTTGTTGTTAGGAAATGTGTGTTGTAGTGGTGTGCCAGAAGAGGTAACGGGTGATTGGCAAGTAAAATTAGCTAGATACGTCCTTGAGTCAATAGCGATGTAGCATCCCGCTATTGTAAGGTGAGTAGGGGGTGTCTATTTTAAAAATTTTCATAATTATGTACATATATATATTATACGTGTTAATTTATTTTAAATGCAAAATTATGGAAAGCATGAGCTAGTAGATATCCTAGGAATTATGAATGCCAAAGTATTTGGAATTTACTTTGATTATATATATATATATATACAAGTTATATACGTAAAGGATTTTAAAACCGGGAAACAAGCTTTTTACTATAATTTCTATCAAAATGAGACTTATTGATTGTGTGCTGTGCATTCATGAATGAATTTCGTACTCACCATGCTGATCTAACATCTAAACCTCATGCAAAAGGTTTTACATTGTAGAGTCTTACAAAAAAGGGGTTTGATCATGTAACTATAAGCATACTTTGAAAATGGTTTGGAAATAAGCTTTTGAAAACCCAACTTGATTTTTAAATGGTTTTATCAAACCGGGAAATCTGAGAGTAGGCCAGTTGTCACTGCCATGGCTGTGGGGATCCGATGGAGTGAAGCTCCCAAATGTTATTACATGGAAGTGGGTCCACAAGATTTTTATTTTTATTACCTACTCGAGAGTGATATCTTTTTGAGTTTTCACAGACGTAGTTTTTTGCATGGTGAGAAATACTAGTTTTTTCGCAACTCCCCTATTTGATTAAAAGCTTTTAGTGCTTTAAATACTAATTATGAATTAACGATGTTGTGTTTAATACCTCGGGGATGAGATGATTTATGAGCTTGTGTAAAAGCTTTGATAACTTATGATTTCATGGGAATGTGCGTGATTATACTGATTCAAATTTAAGTAAAGGACATCAAATGATTTTGACGATAAAAATCTTTCACTCACACGGGTTTTGAGACAATGATGGTTAAATGATTTCTTGTATAACAATATTTGGTTTTATATATGAGGCACAAATGCCTCATTTGATTAAATGGTTTATATGTTCTTATGTTTTTATATATTCAAATCTTCTACCTTAGCTTGTTTCCCATCTACACCCTACTCACGGAGTTGATGATCACTGAGTCTGTGAGACTCACCCCCCTTAACTTCTTTTTACAGATTAGTAATCAGATCAAGTGTATCGTTCAGCATCTTGAGACTTGTTGCAACATAAGTAATGGCATCTTTTAGACTTCCACTTTGAGTCACTTCGCTGCATAGAGGTCATATTCTATAAAATAGTTAAACTTATAAAGATAATCAGTCTATCAGAAATGTATTTTGTTAAAAACTCTAAGGTTGTATATTGGATGTTTAGTGTGAAGTTAGGACACACAAGGATGTTGTAACTGGATGCTATACTTTAATTGTAATCATTTATTTGGTTTAAGTAAACAAAAGTATTGTTATTACTAGTTGACTCATATACGCATTAGAATGCTTGGTTAAATTATTCAGAATCTCAACTAAGGCTTGTTTAGGATTTGATGAGTTCACTCGCAAGTCTCGAATGCCAGTAATGATAAGAAAAGAGGTCGTTACAATGTATTAACAACAACATGGTATCAAAGCACATAATTGATCCTTGAGTCACTTAAAATATTTATAAACAATCCTAAAATCTCATCTTTCATCTACCATAACCCAACTTCTTTTCAAACTATGTCAACTTCAACTTCAACTATTACACAATAGTCACCACCCTCATTTGATGGTTCAAACTATGCTGTTTAAGCTAAAAAATGAAAGCATTTCTTAGAGGTGTTAATCTTTAGAATACTGTTGAGTTTGAGATGAATTACTAATGTTAAAAGAGAATGCAACGTAGGCACAAGTGAATCAACATGAAGAAAACATTGCAAAAAGATATAGAGCTCTATCTTTCACACATTCAGTTATGTCTAAATCAATTTTCAATAGAATAATGGGATGTGAGACTACAAACCAGGCTTAGAGTAAGCTTGAGAAAGAGTTTTTAGGGTTTGTAAGAAGCAAACAGGTGCGTTTGCAAAATCTCAAAAAGAAATATAAGCTTTTGAGAATAAAGAGAACCAGACAGTAGCTGAATTTGTTAAAGATCTGATAAAATTGGTAAACCAAATCAAACTTATGGGAGACTCTCTTACTCAGTTAAAGGTGGCGGAGAAGATTATGTTAAGCTTACTAGAGAGGTTCGATTCCACAATCACTTATCTGGAGCAAGTAAAAGACATCTTAGCATCTTCAATATCAGACTTGGTTAGTGCTTTAAAAGCTGATGAACAGAGGAAGGCATCAATAAGAGATGAAAGAGTTGATTGTGCATTGGTAGCTCGTTCAAAAGGTAAAGCTCTTACTGATTCTTCATTTAAAAAGAATCCAAATGAAAACAAAGAAAAAGACAAAGCTGGTATAGTTACTGGAAGGCTTCAAAATAAAAGAGGCTAGTTTCTAGTTTGTTCTTACTGTAAGAAAAGAAGTCATTTTGAAGCTTATTACTGGTTTAGACCTAGGGTCAAATGTAATGCATGTAAGCAGCTAGGACATATAGAGAAAGTTTGCAAGAACAAAGCTAAGGTTGTAGATAAAAAACCTCAAGCTACAAAGCCAGTCGAAAAAGCTGAAGTTGTAGAGGAACTCTTGTTTATGGCTATTGAAAATTCTAATTTAGCATATGAAAACTAGTGGCTTCTTGATAGTGCATGTTCAAATCATATGACTTCAAAAGTTGAGTTATTCTCTGAACTTGACATTGTTCACTGTTTTTCAATTAAAATAGGAAATGGTTTTATACTAATGCTATAGGGAAAGGGACAATAGCAATTCAAACTACTTCAAGCACCAAGTATGTTCTAAATGTACTTTTGGTTCTTGAAATAACTCAAAATTTATTGAGTGTTGGCTAGTTAATTGATGATGATTATATGCTAGTATTCAAAAATAATGCTTGCACAGTTTCTGAACCTTCTGGTATTTACATGATGTTTGTTCTTGTGGTGAGAAATTGTTTTCCTGTTAAATGAGGAAATATGTGTTTTTCTGCAATAGAATCTTCATTAGAACAAACCTATATGTGGTACAAAAGGCTAGGCCATTGTAATTAAAAGTCTTTACTGCAAGCAAGTGCCTTTGGTTTGTTGTTGAATCTTTCTAAATTGCATGAAAATGGTCCTATATGTAGCTTCTGTCAGTATGGTAAATTGACTAAATAAGTCTTTTCCTAAGTCAAGTTTGAATAGAGCTATAAACATATTGGACTTAGTTCATTTTAATGTTGTTGGACCTATGAGTGAGCCCTCTCTAAATGGAAGTAGATATCTTGTTATTTTTATTGATGATATCTCTAGAATGACTTGGATTTATTTCATACGGCGCAAGTTAGAAGTGTTCACAGTGTTTCAAAAATTCAAAGTTAGAGTTGAGAATGAATCTGGTTACAATATCAAAACACTAAGGACAGATAATGTAGGAGAATATACTTCTTCAGAGTTCACAAGCTATCTGGAAAAGGAGGGTATTCATCATCATTTAATAGCTCCATATTGTCCTAAACAGAATGATGTAAGTGAAAGGAAAAACATAACTATTGTTGAAATGTCCAAGTGCCTTTTGTTTGAAAAGATGCTTCCTAAAAGTGTTTGGGCTCAAGCAGCTAGCACTGCATTCTATCTATAGAATATCTTGATCACTCAAGCTGGAAATAATAAAACTCCTTATGAAGCTTGGCATAACATCAGGCCTTCTGTTGATCATTTAAGGATCTTTGGATCCATTTGTTCTCTTCATGTTCTTAAAAAACTCAAAGATAAACTACACTCCAAGGCAAAGATGGGAATTTTTATTGGTTATAGTCAACAATCTAAAGCTTACAGAGTTTATCCAATTGAGTCTGGTAAAGTCTTTGTTAGCAGACATGTAGCATTTGATGAAAAAGCATATTGGACTTGAGAGCAAAATCAAATGCAATATACCAAAATTTAGATAGAGATGTTGATCTTTAACTTGTAAGTAGTGATGAGATGCCTGATACTGATTAGATTGTAAATGAGCCTCCTGTGAAAGGCATTCTACTGTCATAGGAGATCTATGAAAGCTGTAATGTAGCATTATCTGAGCTTGCTACACCTGAAGAAGCTGTTATGCTACCAAAGTGGAAAGAAGCTATGAAATAAGAGTTGAAGAAGATACATCTCAACAAGACATGGAGCTTAGTAGATGGGCCTAAGCATCATCATGTTCTTGGAGTGAAATGGGTGTTTAGAAAGAAATTGAACTCTAATGGTTCATTGAGCAACCATAAAGCGAGGCTGATAGTCACAGGCTTTGCTCAAGTGCCTGATGTATACTATCATGAAACATTTGCACTAATGGTCAGAATGGATACTATTCAATTGCTGAGAGCATTGTCAGCCAAGTTTAAATGGAAAATATTGCCTTTGGACATTAAATATGTTTTCTTAAATGGTGATTTGTAGGAAGAAATTTTCATCGAGCAACCTCATGGTTTTGAAATTGAGCCTAACAGAGACAAAGTGTATAAACTCCATAATGCTCTCTACTATTTGAAACAGGCACCACGTGCCTAGTACTGCAAGTTTGATGAACATTTGAAAAGCCAAGGATTCCAGAAGAGCAGTAATGAAGCTACCTTATATGCATAGAAAACTGGTGATCAAATTCCTTTGATTATCTCATTATATGTTGATGACATGTTATTTATAGGATGAGATGATGAAAGAATTGCAAAACTTAAGTGTGAAATGCAAAACAGATTCAGAATGGCTGATCTTGGACAAATGAACTATTTTCTGGAATTATAGATCCTTCAAGGCAATACAGGAATTCATCTATTTGTATCAAATTATATTGGTGAAGTTCTGGACAAGTTTAAAATGTTAGGTTGCAAGATGTAAGAACTCCACTTGTTACTCATGAAAAGCTGTCAGTTGATAAGGGATCTGTACTTGAAAATCCTTCAACATTTAGAAGCTTGATAAGATCATTGGTTTATATTTGTGTTTCAAGGCCTGACTTGATGTTTGTTGTGAATTATCTGTCTAGATTCATGCAGGTTCCTACAATTGAACATTTTTCAGCGGCTAAAAAAGTGCTAAGATATTTGAGAGGTACTATTAATCTTGGTCTTAATTTCAGTTATTTTGATACAAAATCAGTTGAGTTAGTTGGTTTCTTGGATAGTGATTGGGTAGGATGTGTTAATGACTGCAAAAGTACTTCTAGATATGTGTTTACACTAGGAAATGGTGTCTTCTGCTGAAATTCAAAGAAGCAAAGACTACTACTCAATCCTCTGCAGAAGCAGAGTATAGAGTAGCAGCTACAGCTGCAAATCAAGCCATCTGAGTGAAGAAAATTTTAATTGATCTTGGTTTTCTTCATGTGCCTCCAGTCAAACTATATGTGCACAACAAGTCTACTATTGCTATGGTGAAAAATCCTGTTTTTCATTGCATTACAAAACATATCAGGGTCAAATACCATGCTTTGAGAGAAGTTGAGAAGAATCAAGAGATATCCATTCAACATTGTAGCTTTGGTGATCAACTTGCAAACATTCTGACTAAACCTCTGCACTTGTCCAGGTTTGAAGAATTGAGAAGCAAATTGAATGTTCATCAAGCTAGTGTTTAAGAGGAGTGTTGAGATAAAACAAGCTTGAGTGTTGTTTTTCTGACTAACTAAGTTTTGGACAAGTGTCCATTTTGCTTTGTTGTACTGGTTTTATAAGCTAGAGTCTTTCTTGCTACTACATGTCCTTGAACGCATAAGCATTGCAAGCTTATCTTAATCCTATGTTAAACTCTTTGTAGTTTTATACAAGTGTTAACCATGCATCTAATATATATATTCATGTATCTTTCTTTAGTAAATGTAATGATATGATAGAAAATCAAGTTCTTCTGTTTCATTGGCTTTGCTTTTCTTCTCTGTATGCATGATACTTCTGTCGTGCATTAACAATAACAATACTTAACACGGCCATTGAGTGAGTCCACAATGAAAGCAGCTGAGAACGTGAATGCATGGTCGGGTACAGCCACCTTGCTGCCGCTGATACGGGCCTTCGTTGCTGATTCATTTTTGGGCCATTACTGCACTATCACCCTTGCTTCCCTGATCTCAATCTTGGTTAGTCCTTTTCTTTCCTTATTTTTCGTGCATGTTCAAAGGATCTGCTACAAAGCCAGAGTAATTATGTTTTGGAGTATTTAGCTTTTGCTTTAGCTGGTTAAAAGTAGGTAAGTTAAGGCATAGCTTAATTGCCTCTTGTCTGGTTGTCTGTCAATCTTCAATTACCGCGGTCTCCTCACAGGCTGCCACATGCTTTCTATCGTGGAAGCAGACAGTAGCACCATATCAAAGGCAAGAGTGAGTTTTATTCTAGTGCGTAATCAATACTATGAATAAGTCCTAAGTGTCTGTCACATAGTGGTCATAACTCTCGGTATATAATAACTCTTATCCGTTTTAAATTCAAATATAAAATATCTATATCTTATATAATAAGATCGAATACTCGTATCTTATATAATTAAGTATAATATTCACAAATATTCAATTAAATGATATTTATTATCATTTTTATAAATAAATTTATTTAATTAAATTGCGACGTATGTGTTCTTAGTCGTTTTCATTAACAAAAAAATTATCACCAATTTCTTCTTTTGATTAATTTTTTTTCTGGTGCAGTTGCCACTTAATTGGCAACTTAATTAGATTTATCATTTATGGTTGATAAATGATACCCTTACGGTACTGAAGGCAATCTCGCACCTCGTGTTCCCAACAGCTCAAAACTGAAAAGCAAAAGACGTGACTCAAGCAATGTGCACTTTCGATAAAATGTCATTCATACGTAACATATTCACATTTTATAATAAAAGCTAAATTGATGTTGACATTTTGTAATAAATGAAAAATTGATATGAAAAAGTTTAAATGGTTCCATTTGAACATATAATGATGATTTAAATTTTATTCAATAATATAAAGATTTTTGTATGTATTATAACCATAATTAATCATGCACACTTATTATTAAAGCTCTAAGAAACCCAAAACAGTACACATTGACAACAAAGTCAAGGCCCTGTTTGAGAAAAGGATGTGAAGCAGGGACCCATCCTCATTTTTCAATTCATCTTGGAAATCTTCCTTCCAACTCTACGTTCATATGGAGTTCACTTTTAGAAACATAATAAAATTCCAAAGAAAAGGGAAGTACTTCAAGTAAGGACAAAGGTCCAAAAGATGGTGTAAAAAGCTAGGAGGAGAATGGTTTAGGGACAAAAGTGGTTGTACTCGTACCAGAAGTTGGAGAGATAGGAGTGATTAGATTGTTCTAAGTAAAGCAGGGGAATCAGAAATATGGCCGTTGTTTCTACCACCTGCGACACCCAAGCCCCGCTGTTAGAAGACACCGTCGTCACTGGCTCAGTTGACTGCAAAGGTTGTCCGGCCCGAAGATCCACCTCTGGGGGATGGAGATCCGCCTCTCTCATCATGGGTAATATTAATAACCCGTCCAAAGTAGAACAACAAAGTCAAATTTTAATACGACAACAAAGCTTAACGTTTTTCTTTTGAAACCCACAACAGCGGTGGAAGTGGCGGAGAGGTTTGCTTATTCCGGGATAAGCTCCAACCTCATAACGTATTTGACAGGGCCGCTCGGCCAGTCCACCGCCACCGCAGCTGAGAACGTCAACGCGTGGTCCGGTACGGCCACTTTGGTGCCACTTTTAGGGGCATTTGTCGCCGATGCTTACCTTGGCCGCTACCGCACTATCATAATTTCTTCACTAATCTACATTCTGGTTAGTCCGTTTTCTCTTTTTAATTTCGCTTTACTCATATTTTATTTTCCACTTGCTTTGGGCATCATGTATTTTTTTGTACTATTTTTATCATTGTTTGAAAAATTAATCTTTTTATATGATTTTTTTTTTGAATTCTTTAAACTTTTTAAATTGCCTTTTTTTTTTTGAGAAAATATCATTATAAATTTTCATGAAATTTTTATAGTTAAGAATTGTTCAAAGAATATTTTTTATTGTAATAGATAGACGTCAATTGAAAACCCTTTTGAGACAATTTTTCATATATAGAACAAATTTTAATTTTTTTATTTTATTTAAAAGTATAATATTTTTTATTATTTAAATAAACATTTCAAAGTATTTTCTGTTGTTTAGATCATTTTGTAAAAAATATTTACTAATCAATAATTAAAGAACCCTAATTACCCACTAATTGCAATAATATCCAACACCACATTACAACTGACATTTGCTAAAAAAACAATAATCAATGAAGTCCCTTTCATTGCATTTTTACTAATAAGTGTTTTCACCATACTATGTTCCTCATGAGGTTTTTTGGATAAATAACTTTCACTCTCAAATTTAATCTATGAAATACTAATTCATGATTTTTATTCTTGCTAGACTATAAATTCTTTTTAAAAAATTTATATATAATATTAATATAAATAATATAATTTTAAAATACTTTTGAAACAGATTGGATTTCTTAAGTTTAATAATTTTATAAAAATCACTTAAATATCTTTTTAAATATTTTATTAAGCATCTAATATAATTTATTTAACATTTATATAACCCAACTTATTAGGGTATAATTTTTAAATTCAACATCATCTATTGGTAACATTAAAGTTATATAGATACTAAATAAGATATATTGACCTCTCAAGTATAAAGAATAAAATATTATGACACTTCAACTTTTGATCATAATCACATGTGAGTTTATTCAAAATACACATTTCTCCCTAACTGTGAAATATCTAAAATGTTCTTTTTTCACTCTTGTCGTTTCTCTTAGGCTAGTTGGCGACGCTCCCTTATATCGACCAACCACCCCAAGATCAGATATGGTCATGGAATGCCAGATCCAACTAAATCTCCCTACGTGAATGTGAGATCTAACCGCGAACCCTAGATCTTGGGCTTTCCTGAGAAGCAATAGATCTGATGCTCCATTGATGCCCTCCTTAGGGGAGCACAAATGTGAGCACCAAATCGATTGGGCAGCATCACTAGTTATGGGTGGTTGGTTGAGAGCATTTTATTTTTCGGAAAGAGAAATAAAGAAATTTTTTTTAAAAAAATATAATTTATATAGTAGTAATTTTTAAAATTAATAAAAAATAAAATTATCTTAAAAATAATATCACGTTATTAAATTAATGGAAACATTGACGGTTGACTAACAGTAAGACTTATGCATCTAATGAAAATATTTTTTTGAGACAAAAGTGACTATTGTGAAAACTAATAGACACGTATGTAATTATGACGAAACCTTGAGGGTGTTAATGTATTTTATTCATTAATAAATGTATAAACTTCATTTTAATTATTAACAGTGACAAGCTAATATGGTCTTTTTTAATTAGATTTTGTTCAACCTATTTGTTTGTTTAAAGGTCATTATCAAATGCTGGAGTTAAAACATTTAATGTTTTTTAAGAGGCATGGCAAGGGTAGGATTTAAACATTTTATCACATTTAATCTAAAACAATTTTGACAACAGGAAACGCTATAACTTTCTGCTTAATAGTTAAACAACTATTAACATAATTTTTCTACAATGTTATTAAACAATTCATAATCATATCATATATATTATAAATAAATAAATAAATATTTATCAAAATATAATATATGTGAAAACAATAATTGATGTATCAATTATTTATCTAATAATAAAATTGATTTTTAATGAAAACTGTCAAGTCACAAATGTAAAGGAATGTTTTAGGATCTGCTTTACACTGGTTTTAGTATTGTTTGTCCATTTAGAGGAGGCACTCTTCCCAAGCAACAAATGCTATGTCTTTATTAGGATTCAGGTTAAATGCTTGTTGAGTTCTTCAGGGCTGACCTGTGCTTGGCTTGCAATTGGTCACAGGGGCTAGGCTTACTGACTCTGTCAGCTATGCTAACTTCCCTCAGTAATTTGGATTGCCAAAACACCAATAATATCACATCATGTTCTACTCCACAGCTCCTAGTGTTCTCGTTCATCTTTTCTCTGTATCTAGTAGCAATTGGACAGGGTGGGCACAAGCCTTGTGTTCAGGCTTTTGGAGCTGATCAATTTGATGGAAATGACCCAAAGGAGAGTAGAGCTAGAAGCTCATTCTTCAATTGGTGGTATTTTACCTTATCCACAGGTGTACTTCTGTCACTTGTGATCATTGTGTACATCCAGGACAACCTTAGTTGGGCTCTTGGATTCGGAATTCTCTGTGTATTAATGTTGGTCGCCCTAGTGGTTTTCTTGCTTGGAAAAAAGACATACAGGTATAGCGTCAATGTGAACAAGGAAAATCCCTTCAGAAGGATTGGTCAGGTGTTTATTGTTGCTGTTAAGAATAGATGTAATGCTCTTCCAGTGACAGTTACAGAAGAGGAAGTTCTTCAACCCCTACCTCAGCAAAGTTCAGAGCAATTCAAGTAAGCAGTCCCACTTTGCGCTAAGAAACACACACAGGATGTGCATACTTGCATGCATGCGTTTGTGTGAGTGTCAAACAGAAAGAGAAATGCTTTTCCATTGTTTTTGGCCTTCCATGAGAATGAATTTTTTGAACGTCTGTCAGTTTGGTTTCAATTGTTCTGACATCCTGTGTAAAACAAGTGAATTTATCCTTTTACACCATAAGTATCTGAAATGCATTAGTTATATGAGATGCATGTTCTAATCTGAACATGTCTAAATTTTGGCATTTGTGGATGTCATTTTCCTATAATAAACGTTGAATTATCATTTGCTGTGATCAGTAATACTTGAGTTTCAAGAAAATGACTCTCCTCACAATTAAGCATCCCTATTCCCCAAAGCAGTAGAAAGTTCAAGATTTGTTGTGAATTTCCTTTGTGTTTTTCCGAGAGGAGGAATGGAGGTTGAGGAAGGGGATGTGGGGGTGGGAAGGGACTTATTTATTCAACGGCGGATGACATTTATGAAATGAGCTCTGGACTGCATTACTGGATAAAAGCTCTTCTAACATAGCTTTTATATCTGTATGTGTGGAAGGTTTCTTAACAAAGCATTGCTTGCTCAAAATGGTTCGAGTGAAGATTGGAAAGGTTGCAGTCTCAACGATGTCGAAGAAGCCAAGGCTTTGTTAAAGCTAATTCCAATATGGACTACATGCCTGGTGTATGCTATAGTATTTGCTCAAGCCTCGACTTTCTTCACAAAGCAAGGAGCTACAATGGACAGAAAACTTGCTGCAGGCTTGACAATTCCCGCTGCTTCCCTTCAATTCTTTACCGGTGTCTCTATCATTATCTTCATACCCCTTTATGATCGCGTTTTTGTTCCTATTACAAGAACTTTAACCCAGAAACCATCAGGCATCACGATGCTTCAGAGAATTGGTACTGGGATGTTCTTGTCTGCTTTTTCAATGGTAATTGCAGCTTCAGTTGAGATGAAAAGGCTCAAAACTGCACAGGAATATGGACTAGTTGACACACCAGATGTGACGATTCCAATGAGTGTGTGGTGGCTGGTTCCTCAATACCTCTTGCTTGGTCTTGCTGATGTGTTGACCATTGTTGGTCTTCAGGAGTTTTTCTATGATCAAGTTCCGAATGAACTGAAGAGTGTTGGCCTCGCCCTTTATCTCAGTGTCCTTGGTGTAGGGAGCTTTTTAAGCAGCTTTCTGGTTTCTGTCATTGACAAAGCAACTGGTGGAGATGGTCGAGAAAGCTGGTTTGCTAGTAATCTGAACCAAGCACATCTTGACTACTTTTACTGGTTACTTGCTGGGCTAAGCGCTGCAGCATTGGCTGCCTTCTTGTATTTCTCCAAGTCTTTTGTTTATACCACGGGAAGATCAAGTTAGAATCTATTCTCTGTTAGTGTGGGTGATAAAGGAGGAGGATAGAGCTATTGCGTCACGTGTGCATCATCTTTTTCATGTCACTTGACAATTTCACCGTAGTAATCACTTCAGTGATTTATTACTTATCAATTATTATACGTTATGATATTAATAAAAAAATTATATCAATTAATATATTGTATTGAATTTAATTAAATATTAAAAATATATAACACAATATGTAATATATATTGTTCCGTACAATACAATAGGTTATATTATCTTAGCCAATTTCTAAAATTTTTATTTATTTATTTTCTTTTGAAATAAAACATGCAAAACTATTTTTTATGGGTTGCAATAATTATGATTTAGATTTTTACACAAAAGGGTACTAAAATTACTTGATTCTCTTTTTAGTTTCATATATGTTATCGATAATTAATTTTAAATTTTGTACATATATTATTCAATATTAAAATATAAAATTCCTATATACGATAGTAATTTAATTAACCAAAATATGACGGATATCATTTTGATAAAAAAAAAAGAAGGAAGATATTTATCAAGTTTGGCATGTACATCTTTCTTAATCAACTTGTCCATCAAAAAAATGACCCCTAGTCTAATCCACCTCAACTTATAATTTTTCTTTAGCAATAATTGAAAATGGACTACTTCGTCTCTAACTTTTGATTGTTACTATGTCATTTTCTCACTCATTTCAATTTCTTTGGTACTAAAATAATAAAGAAAGAAAAATAAAATCATACAGAGTATATTATTTAGGTTACTTACCCATTAAATTATGTTAGATTTAATTACTTTTTACTTTATTTGTATTTCAAAAAAATTTAAATTAAGTTATTTATTTATTTAAAAATTATAATAATCTCACATAAAAAAGTTAAAAAACTTCCTTTCTTAAGAAGAGTTATATAAAACTCTTTTGACTTAATTGTTATATATATTCAAATTAAGATTAAACAAAAAACTCTCTTCCTTATATATGTAATATAAGGCACGATATGCAATACCACCATCACACGGGGCCATGGGGCTTTGCTGACATGTGGGTTCCCCACAGATGGGCCATTCGCACCAGACCAGCAGAGAACCAAAAACAACTCGCATGCACCAGCAGACGACTCTAGCACCCAACGGCCCAATGTCTTCACAACGCCCGGTGTCACAAAAAAATGCATAAATTTTTTTATAAAAAAATAAGAAAAAAAAAAGGGTCTCATTGCTTATGATAATGACACAGCATGTTTCACCAAAAAGTCTTCATAACGTATTAATGAAAATTGATGGCATGGCTTCATTTTATTTTTCACATGCAAAATTAGAACTGGTCATGTCAACATTGATATATGAATATAGTGACCAATTTGATATTTATATTATGTTGTCCCCTTATTTCAAGATAGGGTTGTAGTTGAGTTGCATAATCTTGAATATATTTCTTAATCAAATTTTCTTATGTGCTTATTGATTACTCTTTCACCCAAAGAGAGAGTTTTATTTAGATTGAGAGCAATTACAAAATAAACTATTGAAATATTCAATGTCATGAATGAATCATTAAACTTTTAAAACTGATGATTATGTTAACCATAGCTTTATTAATAAATCAGGCTCACCAAACATGGATCAATTGACCACACAACTTCAATTATTGGGGAATGGCCTAGTCATCCTGATAAAACACTTGATCTTTCACTCACCAATTTGTAAAGCACAAGTGATTTGTAGTTTGTATATCAACACCTTTACCCTTTGTTTACTTTCCTTCCTCCTTTTTTACAGTAATTAACTCTTTAAAACTTTTTGTTTACCATTCATGTTTGTTTGTGCAAACGGGTAATAGTGGAGTGAAGAACATGATATGAGTGACTTTGGTATTATTAAATAAATACAAACATGTAATTTCAAAAGTGAATTTCACTTCAAATCTGTTGTTTTCAATCATCTCGTCCTGTTTCTCTTTCTCTTTCAATCTTAACACCCTGTAAACCATGAGTCAAAGGGCAGAAGGCTGTGTCACCTGCTCATCCATACCTGACAGCCCTTGGGGCGAATCTGTCTCTTACACACATCGTTAGACACTTAAAGACAGACTTCCACGATTCCACCGTGGGGTTAAAAGAGAAGAAATATATTCAGACAGGATTGAAACAGAACCAGAGATCAGATTCAGCACGCCCCAAAACAAACCTTGGGTGCCAAGGTTTTTGCTGTTGGAAGTTGATCAGTGCAAATCCGAGGCCACATCCTGTAGCTTCTGGGTAAAGAGGGAATTCCATTCCATGGCAATGTCCCACTACACTATGATGTTATGCAGCATGATTGGGCAGTAGACCAACTGTTAAGCAAGTTAGTCCTTCAAAGCTGATTGATATGGAACACTAAACCCTAGTAATGCCGACAATAAAGCCATCACATCATAGATTAAAATATCTAGAATATCAGGAATTGTGACTCAAGTTGTTTAGGCCCTTACTTGAGTTGGAATTTATAACCTTATATAAAAGAAAATTTCAATAGGACTCTCATATCACGTGGGCACATTAACAAGTGAGTGTTGCAGATTAAAAGAAATGATCAAGTTTTCCATATAAAGTCATCAAGAGAGAGTTGTTAACAGATTTGACCTTGGGCTGGCTGTATTACTAATGATCTGTATGGGTAATGGGTCACCGTTAATAAAACTTGTCAAATCAAATTCTAATATAAAATAAACAATCATCTCCTAATTGTTTCAACCTAACTTAACAACATAAAAAATAAGTGCATCAACAGGAATTAAGAGCAATCTACTTATCCATGATCGATATAGACAATGGCCTTTAAAGGCCACCAGGTCTTCCTGGAATTCCATGATGTTGAATCGAAATGAGGCAGGTTACAATGATCTTAGTGCACATTACCAGAATTATAGTCGACGGAAACTCCTCTTTTGCACATGCCCATAGTGACAACCAATCATTCCACTTAAAAGAACAACAAAAGGGCAAATGAATCAAGAATCAACATCCTCTTATTCTCATAACCTCTATTTTTCATTCATTACACCTTTTATTCAATGTATTCATTATTCATTTTTTCATACCCAAACAAACTCCAGGCTATAACTTAGAGGATTTTAAAATTTCTATATTAACTTTAATGTTACCAAACAAGCATTTTCGTTGGCCAAAAAAGGCCAGACATAAAACCAGCAATTATAGCAACTGCATTCAGGTAAACACCCACAAGAATAGTTCTTCAACATAGCAAGGCAAAGGAATTCAATCTAATGAACCTAGACAAGCACTACAAATATGCTTCATTGGACAATTACAAGTTTTCCATATAGGAATCTGAACAATTAAAATGAAAAAAAGGAAGCATATTCCACCATTGTCCTTTCATCAAGTTCAAAAGATATGACCTTAAAGATTAATTTTATTATTTATTTATTAGATAATGATTTAACTCCATTATTGGGTAGTGATCTTAAAGCAAATAAGTGGATGTAGTGTATGAAATACGTACATTGAACAGGATCTAATTAAAGAGCTCCATGTAAGTCTGTCATTCAATAATTAAAAGGAATTCTATTACAATTTATTAATTATCCTTAGATTTGGGAGGTCAATATAATTTATTTAGGTAATGTTGTATTTAAAGGTTCTATTTTGGTATATTGGGGATTTTTTTTTTAAATTGAGAAAATGGGGATTTGAATCTTGCTCTTTAGGCGAGGAGATTATACACAAACTAATAAGCCAAATGCTCAAGTACCCCTGGTATGTTGGGTTATGTACATGCTAAATAAATTATATTGAATGCTCCATAAAAGATTCATCATTCTGTATTGAGAAAGATATTCAAGCAATTTTCATATAATCGTTGAACTCATGAAATTCGGTAGGTATGTTTCTAAAAGTTGTTTTAGAATTGTGTTATTTATACTAATATTATATATATTATATTAGTGTTTTTGAAGAAAAATATTTTTCAAAGTCTAACACAAATGAAAATCATGAATTGATATTACATGGGTTGAATGTGACAATGAAAATTATTTATCCATAAAACCCATGAGGAATATGGTATGGTAAAATGATTGATTTGTAAATATTGTAATGGAAGAGACCTCATTGCTAATTTTTTTCTTTGCAGAAGTCAGTTGCAATATTGATGGACATTATTGCAATTAATGGATAAATAAAATTTCTTAATTAATTTAAGAAACTAAATGATAATATTAGATTAAATAAAATTTCAAATAAAATATAAGTCATGAGATGACATGGATTTGAGTCCATAGGGATCTCTCATATATTCTTCTTTTGGATTTATATATAAGTCTCATTGGACTATGATTGGGTTTAATGGATCCAAGTCCATTAGTGCATCTATAAAAGCAAAGGTTGATTCTTAGTTGGCCATTGGAATTAATTAGAAACATTTTTTAAAAAACTTAAAACCTTAAAAAAAATAAGAAGCGTGAATCCTTTTGGAGGCAAGACAATTGAATCACTTTTAAGGTATCTATATCTTTAATCTATAATTTAATCCCTTTTTGAAAGCAAAGTACTTGAATTATTTTTGAAGTACGTAAATCTTGATCTATAATTTTCTCATGGTAGATCTCTAACGTTTATATTAGATGACAATTGTATTATTGAATTATAAATAAAATTTCACATTTATCGTACACAAAGAAACTAACAAATACCATATACTATTTCAAGCTTCACAAGATATCCCTAGTAAAGTTTATGCTATCAATAGAAAATAAAAATATAGAGACAATTTGAGGTAGATATATATCACTTGCTTATATGAAGACAATGAAGAACCACACTGAGCAAATGACACCATTAAGATTCTCAACTTTCATTCAACACGCAGCGAAGCTCACTATTTCTATAAATTCTAATCTCTTTCCCCATCCTTTCAAGTAATTCCTTAGATCCAATTACTGACATCCATAAATAACCAAACTTTCCTCATAAAAAATATCCATCTTCCTCAAATATCACCTCATCCTCACTATTTTCCAACAAATAATCTTCATCATCAACTTCCTCAATCTCCCACTCATCCTTATCACCTTCCTCCCTTTTAGAATATAAAAATGAGGAATGATAAAAGCAAGGAATGACAAAAAATAAACTTGCAAAGAATTGACTTGCCTAGTGATGTGGTATGCACACATATTTATACCAAATACAAGAAAAATATATAAAATGGACTTGAGTGAGACAATGCTTGTATCGTGACAACTTGTTGATGGAGTAAGCAATGTCTGGTAATGTAAAAGACAAATATTGAAGTGATCCAATGAGTTTTCTATAATCTGTTGTATTAGTAGGACTTGATCCATCTTTGATTTGCAATTTTATGTAGGTGGCTGTTGGTGTGGTGACAGTTTTTGCATTCTCCATGTCAAACTTGGCTAGGATATCTCAAATATACTTGTTGTTGTGACATAAATAGATCATTGGAGGTGGATATCACTTCAATCCCAAGAAAGTAATTAAGATATCCAAGATCCTTTAAATAAAATATGTTGGCCAAATGCTGAAGGAATTGATGTAAAACTTTTGTATTGTTTCCTATCACTAATAGATCATTCATATTGTTAGCATTAAATATTTTATTAATTACATAAAATAAAATAAAAACTAGATTAGAACTATTCTAATTTCACAACTTCTCTTTTGGTTTATATAAGTTTATATAAACAAAGTTATATATATTATAATTAATAATTTTATAAGTTATAATTTTATAATGTTAACATAAAGTAGAAAGTAAATATGTTTATATTTAAAGTATATATATATATAATATTTGAGTATATATATAATAGTAGTTATATTTCTTATAAATTAACACAATATATAAACTATATATATTAAAAGACATTACAAGTTAATTAATAATAATAGTTTCATGAATTAATTTAATTAATTATATGGATTTGTTCTTAATTTCATGAAATTAAAAAAAAACACTTAGATTCCAAAACTATTCTAATCTTAAACGCTTTCTTTAAGTATATATATTATAAGATTATATAAACAATGGTATATACATTATAATTAATAATTTTATAAGTCATAATTTTTGTAATGTTAACATAAAATAGAAAGTAAATATATTTATATTAATAGTATATATATAGTAGTAATTATATTCTTTTATAATATGGTACAATATTCATATTATTTAAACATAATTAACAATAATCATACTTTTCATATATTTGTTAGTTTTCAATAAAAAGAATTACTTGTAAAGTTGGTAAAAATTGTAAATTTTTAATTTAGTTATTAAAATAATAATAAAATATTTATAAATAGTAATCAAGTTCGGGTAATGGGTACCCAAGGGGTGGTACCCGAACCCATCTCAAACTGGATTAAAGGGTACCCTAAACCTATATAATCGAGTAGGGCATCCGCGGGTACCCATTTCCATCCCTAATATATAGATGTTCGTTAAAAAACAAGTTCACTGAACATAACCTGTTATCCATTTGGTATTTCACTCAAGTGTTTATGGAATATGTTCTTATGTTATAGTTGTGCAATTAGTCCTTAGACTTGTGATACCAGGTCATCTTGTATGGGAAATGACATACTTTGATTTTTTCTTTACAAGTTTGGAAGCTACCAAATGTCTAAATAGGGTATTTTTGGGTATGCCATGAAACATGCGAAGGTGAATGAGTAATCTAGAGAGGATTAATCACTCTAAGTGATATGGAGGGATGTATCTTACTTGTTCTCAATTTTTGATCAACTTGTATAAAGTCTTTGGCCAAAGTATGATGAATTTGAGAAAAACTAGTTTTCTAAATTCATACGGTTAGTCATGAATTATGAAAACTAATATGGAATGTCATAAGTAAATACCAAGCCATGCTTAATGACATATTTGGGATATTTGATGAAAGGAACATATTGCACTGAGAGGTTTGCCATTGAAGGGCTTTGTCAAATTTTTTAATTAACTCTATAACATTTTGGTGGTCATGATGTATTGCTAGATACCACTCATGATCTATAAATTTAAATCAATAATCAAATTGATATTTGATTAGAATTTATATTTGTTGCCAATATGTTAAAAGGCTAATGGGTCACACACATTAAGTGAGATGATTGGGATTAAATAAGAATAATTAATTAAGTTGGACTTAATTAGAATAGACCAAAATAAAGTGAGAAATTAATTAAGTTCATAGAGACTTAATTAAATTAAAATACAATTATTGTATTTAAGGTTACAACTTAGTTTAGTTATCTAAATATATTATATTAGCAAATTAAAACTGTAAGCCTCTTGCTTCTTCTCAACCATTTCATAAAACAAGAAAAGAAAAATAATTTTCTTTGTCTGAAAAAATAAGATTCGACAAGGATTTTTGATCTTTTTGTTTAAGAAACAAAACTTGCTAGCACAAATAAAAAGCCTACCTTTGATAAAATCTTATTCAGTCACTGTATGGATTTCTGTTAGAAGCCAAACACTTGGGTAATTGAAGATTTGACAAATCTTAAAAGTCAAAAAGTAAAGATTTTGATTTAATTGGCTTTTAATTATAATATCTAAAGTAAAGTATGTAACTCTTAAACTTATGAATGTTCATAATTAATTTAAAAGTTGCATGAAAAACATAAATATTGATTATGTAAGATTTGACTGTTTTTCTGATTAAATATTATTTTATTTTTCTACTACGTTATATTTTTAATTTCTTGATTAGTTTCATATTTGAGCATGATGTCGAATCTCAGTAGAGATTACTATGCAACCTTGAAAATGGATACCAAAATAGGGCAAGGCCATCAACACCATTTGTGCAATTTTTATTGAACAGGACATTCTCCAAAATACTCTAGTTTGACACTTGCTCCTTTTTAAAAGACGACATAACACCCAAAATGTTTTTCTACATAGCACTTCGCAAACCTCTCAAGGAATAATTTTTCTCAAGTGCTTATTCTATCAAGAGAAAACCTTATTACATATGCAGGCTTCTGTTCTACGGTTGTTTACTTCGAACTTTATTACCATTAGCCTCAAAAAAGAAAATAAATAAAATATGCATTAGTTTGTCTTGTACAATATGATATCCTAAATCAAACCTTCCTGATCTGTAAGATGAATTGCCGCCTTCATCATCTCTTTTGCAAATTCTCCAAGCGAGGATAATTTGAGTTGGGGTCTTGGATTTGGAGTCCCTTGTATTTGCATGATACTATCCTTGCTTCTTTTCTTACTTGGAATCCCAACATATCGCTATAAAATCAAAAGACATGAGAAGAAACCATTTGTAAGGATTGGTCACGCGTTTGTTGCAGCAATTAGGAACTGGTGTGCTACTACTCCAGTTGTAGCTATTGAGGAGGAAGTTTCCGAAACTGATTGTCTCCATTCTCCAAGATGTTTGAGTCTTTTTATGTGAAAATTCCTGAATAAAGCTCTCTCAAGAAACGATTTGACTGGTTGTGGAAATTTATGTAGTGCTGATGACATTGAAGAAGCAAAAGCAGCGGTAAGGCTGATCCCAATATGGACATCAAGCTTGGTATTCGCCATTGCGATTGCGCAATGCCCAACCTTTTTTACCGTGCAAGGAAAGACAATGGACAGAACACTTGTGCCAGGCTTTAAAATACCAGCAGCCTCACTTCAAGCCTTGACCAGCATCACAATTCTCGTCTTCATCCCCATCTATGATCGCATCTTTGTTCCTATAGCAAGAACCTTCACCGGGGAACCTACTGGCATCACGATGCTGCAAAGGATTGGAACTGGAATATTCCTATCTGCGATTTGCATGTTAGTTGCTGCTGTCATCGAGACAGAAAGGCTTGAAATTGCTAAAATTAATGGGCTGGTTGATGAACCAAATGCGACAGTTCCAAAGAGCATGTGGTGGCTAGTCCCTCAATATATGTTGCTTGGAGCTGCGGATGTATTCACTAGAGTTGGCCTGCAGGAATTTTTCTATGATCAGATATCAAACGAACTGAAGAGCGTAGGTGTGGCCCTGTATCTAAGTGTGTTTGGGGTAGGAAATTTCCTGAGTAGCATACTTGTCTCCATTGTTGAGAAAGCAATAGAAGGTGGGTCGTTGTCTGATAATCTAAATCAGGGCCATCTTAATTACTTCTACTGTTTACTGGTCGGAGTCGTTGTAGTTGGACTGGGGCCATTCCCAATTATTGCCAAATCTTGCTTTTATGGCAGCAGCAGAAACTCAACTTAAATGGGATCATTGTTGCCTCCTTGCTACAATTATTTACGACTGAAGCAAAACTATTTGGACAAAAATAGTAGGGTATAGTACATCTCTTGATATTTATTACTCCTATTTGCAAGTTTCTGACACAAGTATATGAAAACTTGCAATAACTGATAGCAACATGAAAGCCTTTTAAGTGCATCAACTTCAACTTCAATTTCTAGTCCTTGACTTCTCATATACAAAAAAAAAAAAAAACCCAGAAATCTCTTTAAATGTATAAATTGATAGATTACCATTCTTTAAACACCAAATCGACAGTTTTGCTTTGAAAAAAACCTAGATTTAATATATTGTAATTTAGGGTTTCGTTGTGGGTTTTTCCAAACATGAGATGTACTTTGTTTAAATCTAAAATTATTTAAGTTATTTGATCAGACCATTATCAAAAAAAAAATTAAAATTATAAACATTTTTTTTTTAAAATGAAATAATATATAATAATAGTATTATTATTAAAAAATAATAATAATATATAATAATCCTATCGACCACTCAACCGCCCAACAAGCTGTACTACCTTACTTTAAAATATGATTATAATAGTATTATTAAAAAAATTAAGAAGCTTGGCATAGAGCGGCAGTATATAATTATATTCTTTAATTAATAATTATTCCTTAAAGACTTTGCAGTATTTCACCCAGAAAAAAGGTCGATTCTACCCCTGAAGATACCATCCTAATTATAATAGTCCAAGGGGTAGCCATCAGCAACACAGAACTTAGTTGACCCATAATGAATGAAAAACAAAAAACAATCATGATAAAGTTATATAAGGCTTGGTCGCTGGCCGGTGGTGTGGCGTGTGCGAACAAGCCAAAAATGGCGAATTCCAATCTTCCCGGTGGCCAATCGCCAGTCGACGCTGGAATCCCACTTTTACAATACAGCAGCAGCAGCGTTGTTACTGGCTGTGTCGACTACAATGGCAGCCCCGTCTTCAGGTCCAACTCCGGCGGATGGAAATCTGCATCTTTCATCATAGCTGTGGAAGTTGCTGAGAGGTTTGCGTACTATGGAATTGCTAACAATTTAATAACCTATCTGACAGGGCCACTTGGCCTGTCCATGGCTGTTGCTGCCGAGAACGTGAACGCCTGGTCTGGGGTCGGTTCGCTGCTGCCACTTTTAGGTGCATTTGTAGCTGATTCTTTTCTTGGGCGTTATCGGACAATTCTTCTTTCTTCTGCAATCTATATTTTGGTAATTCATTTCTTGGCTCTGGGTTCTGTTTTTTTCTTCTTACTTGCTACTATTTGATTGCAATTCGGGGTTGAAAAGTCAAAAATGTTGAAGAAACGGTTTAAACATAAATTCATTTCTTAATCTAGACCAATAGAAAGAATATATCAGTACAAAGAAGGATGTTGATTACTCTAGTTTAGTACTTATTAGTGTGATTTTATTTTTTTAATTACTTCATCACCAGAAATGCCCTGAAAACATGTTTACTTTGACTAAATGAAAATTATCATGATCAGCTGATCACTCTTAGCTTTGTGTTGAAGTGTTACAGGGACTCGGATTGTTGACCCTATCTGCCATGCTTCCTTCTCTCAGCACTTCAGGATGTCTAAACATCAATTCCAACACATTATGTTCTACTCAAAATCAAGTAGTCTTATTCTTTTTCGCACTTTACCTAGTTGCAGTTGGGCAGGGTGGGCACAAGCCGTGCGTTCAGGCTTTTGGTGCAGATCAGTTTGATAAACAAGACCCCGAGGAGTCCAAGGCCAGAAGCTCCTTCTTCAACTGGTGGTTTTTTGGTTTATCTGCTGGTTTCTTAATAATGATCCCTGCTTTATTCTATATCCAGGACAACCTTAATTGGGTTCTTGGATTTGGAATCCCCTGCATTTCTATGTTGGTTGCACTAGTCATATTCTTGCTTGGAACTAAGACTTACCGATATAGTGACAAAAGGGATGAGAAAAGCCCATTCATGAGAATTGGCCGGGTTTTTGTTCTGGCAGCTAAGAATTGGCAAGCTACTTCATCAGCAATGGGTGATGAAGAGGAAGAAGCTAGTGGAACCCTGCTTCACCAAAGTTCCAAGCAATTCAAGTAAGACATTTCTTTTGCATAATTTCCCCACCTACTTGCTGTATTTAAGAAAGCAATATATCATCCTATGATGACCTCAAAAAACGTTTTCGGTTTATTTATGGTTGAAGAATTTCTGAAACATTGCAATGCGGATCCTCTTCTGCTGTGGCAGATTCCTCAATAAAGCCTTGATTGCAACGGATGGTTCGAAGGACTATGGGAATGTTTGTAGCATTGGTGATGTTGAAGAAGCAAAGGCAGTGCTGAGGCTTGTTCCCATATGGGCTGCAAGCTTGGTATATGCTATTGTATTTGCTCAGTCCCCAACTTTCTTTACCAAGCAAGGGGAGACTATGGACCGAACAATTACACCAAACTTCAGTATACCAGCTGCTTCTCTCCAATGCTTCAGCAGCCTCGGCATCGTCCTCTCAGTTCCCATCTATGACCGCATATTTGTTCCTCTAGCAAGAGCTTTGACTAGGAACCCTGCTGGAATTACAATGCTTCAGAGAATTGGAACCGGGATTCTCTTATCTGCTATATCAATGGTAATTTCAGCGCTAGTTGAGATGCAGAGATTAAAAACTGCTCGAGAATATGGGCTAGTAGATAAGCCAAAGGCAATGGTTCCAATGAGTGTTTGGTGGTTGGTTCCTCAGTATGCCCTACTTGGTGTGTCTGATGTGTTCACCATGGTTGGTCTTCAAGAGTTTTTCTATGATCAAGTTCCAGATGAACTAAGGAGTGTGGGCCTTTCACTTTACCTGGGTATCTTTGGTGTTGGAAGCTTCTTGAGCAGCCTGCTTGTCTCCACCATTGAGAAAGCAACTGGTGGGAATGGCCGAGATAGCTGGTTTGCAGATAATCTCAACAGGGCACATCTGGATTACTTTTATTGGCTACTTGCAGGACTCAGTGCCGTACAATTGGCTGCTTACTTGTATTTTGCAAAATGCTACATCTATAACAGGACAAGCACATTACGATGGCGTTTGGAACGATAGAAGTGAGAGTACTTTCTTTATAATGTGCTTAATTAAATTAAATTATAATATTTGTTTTGTAATAGATCACTGTAATGTAAGATTGCAATACAATCATATTACAGTTACAACCAAAGGATGTAATGTGATTGCAATTCAAAATCAATACAATCACATTATATTACATTGTTTTGCAATAATTTATCACTGCTTATTATCACTGCATTCATAACCTAATAAAGCCAAGGTTTTGTGGTTTAATTGCTCACACTCCATGAAACTTGTCTAATATTATTTTTTTTTAATTTTTTGAATGCTTTTAATCTTGTTTTGGTTTTTTTTTTTTTTGCATTTTTCTTTTTGGCTTTCTAATTTTTATTATTTTCAGATTTTTTTAATTACAATAAATTATTTAACAAAATAAGAATGATGTGTCAATTGATGGAATAAGTTATATGTGTAAATTGGTAGATGGAAAAGTAGTTTGAATAACTAATTACAATTTCTCTTATAAATATCAAATCATCAATTTCACTTTAAAAATATTTAGGTTTAATATATTATAATTTAGGTTTTCACCGTGAGTTTTTTTCGAAAACATAAATGTAATTCATTTAAATCTCAAAATATATAAATTATTTAATCAAATGTATGACTAATTTTTAAAAAAAAAATCAATTTACAATCATTATTTAAAAAAGTAAAAAAAAAAGACAAAATAAAAAATAAATAAGAAAAAAAATAGAATAATTAAATAAAGAATGTTTATAATTAAATAGAAAAAAAACTTAATTTTCATGAACCTACCACTCATCCTATTATATTAAACATATGATTTATAATATTGTTTTTTTTTTTGAAATTATGAAAAAAAGATTTAAATTTTATTTTTTAAAATAAAAAAATTATGTATTTATTAATAAATCAAATATTTAAATTTAAATTATAATATTAGTATACATTGAGAGGATGACAAAATGGACGTAATCACCGAATTATTATTAAATCTTTCCTTATCCTTTTTTTTCTTTATGTTATTTTCTTTGTCTTGTTCTTCTGTCCGCCATTTTCCTTCTACTTGCGCCAAAATATCTTTGTGGCTTGATCTAATCACACTCTCTGTCTCATCCCCCACTCGCTCGCCTCAGTTTCTTTCCTTCCTTTGATCTGCTGCCACCACTGATTCTGCCTTCGGTGGTCGCCCAGCCCTTCCCACTGCCGCATCCCCACCTCACTCTTCTTCTCCGATTCTCTGTTTTTCCCTTCTACCCGTTCCCTCCCTCCAAAAGACTATCGACCTCTCAAAATACCCAACTAGCTACAATACCTTACTTTAATATATAATAATAATATTATTACTAAAATAATTGAAAAGCTTGGTATAGAGCAGCAGTAATGCAATGCTAAAGTTAGTTATGGCTTGTAACTGGGATGGACGATTATTCTATTGAGCCACTCCAATGACAACTAACAAACTGCTCTATGTCTCTTTGTAACGGGGAGTTGGAAGTGCGGACGCTTGTTTTTACCGCCAAAGCTTATGTCAATCTCCGTTCTCTCCGGCGCCGAAACTCCACTCTTAGAGCAAGACATCGTAGACGGCTGCGTTGGTTGCACTGGCCGCCCTGTCTCCAGGGCCAAGTCCGGCGGCTGGAGGTCCGCGTCTTTTATCATTGGTGCGTTTTCCACTCAATCAACCTATTCTAATCACTCACGAAATTGTAAATGAATCAAATATGTGTATATACCTTCCAAAATTTGTGCAGGCGTCGAAGTTGCTGAGAGGTTTGCGTATTTCGGAATCGAGTCCAACCTCATCAGTTACTTAACGGGACCTCTGGGCCAGTCCACCGCCGCTGCAGCAGAGCAAGTCAACGCTTGGTCTGGAACGGCAATGCTTTTGCCACTCTTGGGGGGATTCGTTGCTGATTCTTTCCTCGGCCGGTACCGCACCATTATTGTCGCTTCTCTGCTTTACGTATTGGTAATTTATTCAAAATTCCTTTCCATTTTTTTTCAAATTTCAACCAGAAATTTGATAGGATGAAAAGGTTTAGAATGATGAAGGAAAAGCTGAAAGGGTATGTGCATATAAGAAGCAAGTAAATAGAGCTCCTCTATTCCGAATTTGGATTCTCTGAGAACCCTGAAGAAATTGCTAAACAGAAATACCCACCTACAGTTAACATTCATATACATTTAACCATACACACTGCTTGTTCCATTGGAATGTTTTGAGCAGGGTAGGTTGTGTAACTTGTTCTTTTGTATTATAAAATACATTTTATCCATCTTAGCAAAGGAAAATGTGAATTTTATGCTTGAGTTCAGAGGTGTTGCCTCAAGTTCTCTTAAACTCTTTAGTCATAATAAATGAGCTAACCCAATGGCAAACTAGTGAGGTTGCTTGTTAGTATTGCTTAAACAGGAATTTTGAGAATCAATTCAAGCTTAAGACAAGCTTAAGCAAATATAAAACTTTATCTACATGTACTGGAGCAAATCCGTTGCTATAGCAGAGTTCCAGCTTTTGACAAATAAAAATTCAGTAAAGGCTGGAGATTTGAATAAGTGGTCAGGTTTCATTTATTTATTTTATTATTTTTATTAATTGTGGGAATACTATCTGAAGTTTTTTTTTTTTCTTTTTGGAATAATTTACAGGGGCTAAGCTTGTTGACTTTCACAGCCACTCTTCCTTCTGTCAATCCTTCTGGCTGCCAAAATACTGATAACTTTGCATTATGCTCCTCTCAGTTTCAAGTGATACTATTCTTCTTCGCACTCTTTCTGGTAGCACTCGGACAAGGTGGACAAATTCCATGTGTTCAAGCTTTTGGTGCAGATCAATTTGATACTCAAGACCCAGAGGAGTGCAAAGCCAAGAGTTCATTCTTTAATTGGTGGTTTTTTTGTTTGTGTACTGCCATGTTTATAACACGTTGGGTTTTAAACTACATCCAAGACAATCTTAGTTGGGTTCTTGGATTTGGGATTCCCTGTGTTATAATGGTTGTTGCACTGGTTGTTTTCTTGTGTGGGACAACGGCTTATCGTTTTAGTGTCAAAGGTGACAAGAAAAATCCGTTTGTGAGAATTGGTGAGGTGTTCATTTTAGCAGCTAGGAATTGGAATAAAGCATCTTCGGCAATAGCTGCAGAAGAAGAAGTGCACGGAAATCTGCCAACTGAAAGTTCCAAGCAATTCAAGTAAGTATAAAAGTTTCTCTTCATTACTTTAACGAATGTCAAAAGAACAATAATATATGATGCCTTATTAAAGCTTACATGAGGGTAACAAATTGATATTAGTGGAAAATGATTCATAATGATCTCTAATTGTTTTATGTAGCATCTGAAATAGGTTTGATTTATGTCTAGCATCATTTAACCAAGGCAATCTTCCTTGGCACATTGTTATGTGGATGTTTGGATCTTGTAAAATAATATGTTGTTTGTATTAAGTATTCACTGTACTTTCTTTGTTCCATTGAAACATGTACGGATTCTTGTTTATACATGTACAGACATGAACTGTTTCCCTTTATCATTCCAGGCTGAGCTATTCTACTATGACCTGTTATTACCAGGAAGCTCTTGCTGTTTTCTTTTCTTCTTCCACAATATTGTGAATGTTTCAACTTGAACTTGGCTGAAATTATGAAAATAATCTTCTTAGTTTCTAGTTTTGTTTTCCATACCAAAATATCTGTAACATGGCAATTTTTTATTCTTATGTGGTAGGTTCCTCAACAAAGCCTTGCTTTCTCCAGATGGTTTGAAGGAACATGGACAGACATGTAGCATCAGAGAGGTTGAAGAAGCAAAGGCTGTTCTGAGGCTTGTTCCTATATGGTTTGCAAGCTTGGTTTATGCTGTTGTCTTTGCACAATCCTCGACTTTCTTTGTCAAGCAAGGAGCTACTATGAACAGATCAATAACAGCAGAGTTTAAAATATCATCTGCTTCGCTGCTATCATTTGCTAGCCTTGCAAGTATTCTCTTCATTCCTATATATGACCGCATCTTTGTTCCTTTGACAAGAGGCTTTACTAGGAAACCGGCTGGAATTACAATGCTTCAGAGAATTGGAATCGGGATGCTTTTATCTGCTATATCTATTGTAATTGCTGCCTTAGTTGAGATGCAGAGGCTTAAGACTGCTCAAAAACACGGTTTGGTAGACAGGCCAGATGCCATGGTTCCTATGAGTGTGTGGTGGCTGGTTCCTTCTTATGTTCTGTTTGGATTGTCTGACGTGTTCACCATGGTCGGTCTTCAAGAATTTTTTTATGATCAGGTCCCAAACGAATTAAGGAGTGTTGGACTTTCACTCTACCTTAGCATCTTTGGGGTTGGAAGCTTCTTGAGTAGCTTTCTCATCTCAGCCATTGAGAATGCAACTGGTGGGAATGGTCAAGATAGCTGGTTTGCAGATAATCTAAATCGGGCACATCTTGATTACTTTTATTGGCTACTTGCTGCACTCAGTGCCATCCAATTGGCTCTCTACTTGTATTTTACAAAATCTTATATTTATAACAAGGGACAAAGATAAATCTTCATTATTGCATTTATCTACTTGTAATTTATCAAGTCCTTTATTAACATCAATAACTACATCCTAAGTCATTTCTATGATGACAAACTCCTGTATTTTGTATCCTCACAACAACTTCACTACTTGTTTAGTGTACTTTATTAAGTGAAAGAGAAAAGATCTTGCATCCATCAAAGCTGCTTCCTTATGTACCGTTTGCTGCAAACTAAATTCCCATCTGCATGATAGTTTCTTAGTTTTGAAAATTGTTGATATCATGTAGAATAAGATATTGGTGGAGCTATCCAAAGGTTGGGCTGCTTATAATTCCAGCTCACTTGAACTAGGAATTGGAGAACATCATTTTCAGCAATAGCTATGGAAGAAGAAGCTCATGGGACTCTGCCATCAGAAAGCTCCAAGCTAGTCAAGTAAGTGAAATGTTTTTTTTTTTTTTAATTTTATTTCACATATGGAAGAGCAAATTAGGACCGTTAAAAAGGATACAGAGAGCTTTAATAAAGAACACTCATACTTACTGTCTTACAAAAGCTTTCCTCAAGGAAAATTATTCATGCTGCTTGCTGTTTGTTTCTTCTTTTATAAAATCTGAAATAAGTTTGATATATGTTTCTACTGTAATCGAATGAAGCAGCACTTTAAAATATGGATGTCAGGACCCTGCTAAACAATGTTTTGTGTTGTTCTGATAGGCCATTCCCTGTTCTTGTTCAGTTTAATGAAGCAACTATAAATCTTGCTTATTAATGTAGTATCCCCCTTTTATCATGCCACTATCTTTTTCTTTGGGTTGTGAAAACAATCTTCTCAGTTTTATTTTCCATACCAGAACATCTCTAGAAAGGTTTGCAGCATCAGAGAGGTTGAAGAAGCAAAGGCTGTTTTAAGGCTAGTTTCAGTGTGGGCTACAAGCTTGGTTTATGCTGTTGTCCTTGCACAATCCTCGACTTCCTTCACCAAACAAGGAGCTACCATGGACAGATCAATTTCACCAAGGTTT
>NW_018397262.1:1333094-1338244 GCF_002168275.2 Theobroma umbraticum
TTTAAAGTGGCTGCAGCTTCCCTTCAGTGATTCTTCAGCCTTGCCATTCTTCTCTTTAATCCAATATATGATCACTTGTTTGTTCCTTTAGCAGGAGCCAGGATTGGGAAAAAAATCCTTCTGGAATTACAATGCTTCAGAGAATTGGAACTGGAATGCCTTTGTCTGGTACATCAATGGCAATTGCTGCTTTAGTAGAGATGCGGAGGCTTAAAGCCGCTCAAGAATATGGGTCTAATAAGATACTCAAATCTTATGAATATTCAATTCAATTCAATTTTTTAATTGTTACTTGAATCTATACACGAATATGTTAAACATTACTTGTCAAATATTCGTATCCATTAAATATTCGATTAAAATAATTTAAAATTAATTTTTATGTATATTATTAATAAAATTAAATTAATAAATTAAAACTAATTCCAAAAAATAGTTAAAAGTTTAAAATCATATTTAGAACAAGTAATGAATTTTAATTAGTATTACATAATTATAAGAAATTTATAAACAAAAAATATATATTGAAAACTAAAAATTAATGTTGAAATTTATTATTTATAATTAAATTGAGATAGTAGATATTTTAATATTAATATTTGACTTTTACTTAAATTTATGATAAATAATAATTTTACTATCTGAACTCCATTATTGGGTCGAGCAATTGACATCTCTAGGTGGGAGTGATGGAGATAGCTGCTTTCCAAAAATCTAAATGGGGCACATCTTCATTATTTCTATTGGCTGATTCTCTCTCTGGTTTTACTTTACAAAAAAAAAAATTAATATTTTTATTTTAAATTATATAAATTTTGATTATTTATTAGTGATTAATTGTTGATAATTAAAAATATTATTTATTATTTTATTTTATTTAATATTAATATAATATATTAAAATATAATAATAAATGATGATATAAGGTTAATGTGACATGGTAAGGTTATTGCATAGAAGATAATACTTTCTATATATGATTTATTAACACATAACTGTTATGGCATGTCTAGTAACGCCTAAGCAACATACTAAGCTGTTAAGTGAAGTTCAACTCCCATGATTCAATAGGATACCATGTCCGTTAATAAAGGAGCAAGCATTATGCCTTTCAAACCTAATCATTTGGGTTGGTGTGCGTGAGTACTCCCAGTTACTTACCAAAGCAAAGATATGGCGGTCTCCACTCTCTCCGCTGCTCAAACCCCTCTTTTGGATGACGCAGTAGACGGCTCTCTTGACTACAAGGGCCGCCCCCTCCGCAGATCAAACTCCGGCGGTTGGAGATCCGCTTCTTTCATCATAGCTGTAGAAATCGCTGAGAGATTTGCTTATTATGGGATTGCTTCGAACCTCATCACTTACTTGACGGGGCCCCTGGGCGAGTCCACTGCCACCGCTGCTGCACAAGTCAACGCCTGGTCTGGGGCTGCCTCGCTCCTCCCACTTTTGGGTGCAATCATTGCTGATTCTTTTCTGGGCCGATTCCGCACCATCATTCTTGCTTCTCTTCTTTACATTTTGGTAAAGCAGATGTTTCGACCCGCAGCTTTGATATAATTTTGCCTCTCTTGTCCTTAATGCCTGGATTTTGGGTAGATATAATTTAGCATATTAAATTGCAAATCTTTCTTCCCTCTGGGAATTCATTTGCTATTGACATATGGAATCGAGGGTATACTTTCCTTTTGCATAATGGCAGGACTTTGAGCTTTTGTTCTCATGTTTGAATAATGAAAATTCCACACATTAAGTAGGCCTTGGTTCTCATTTATGAAGTTGTTGAGGTTATAAGAAATGGAAAGTGGTTGTAGAGAGCTGCTAGATTAGGACAATTGGTAGCTATAGGGAAACTCCAGCTTTGGATTGAAGGCCATAATTTGAAGGGGTGCTCGGGATTATTTTAATTGTTCTAGATGTTGTGTACAGTACTTGCTAGGCGTTTTCTTTAATGACTTTATTTGGAATGATTTATAGGGGCTAGGCTTGTTGACTCTGTCAGCCACTCTTCCTTCTGTCAGTACTTCTGGTGGCCAAAATGCAGATAACGTCACATTAAGTTCTTCTCTTCAGTTTCAATTGATACTATTCTTCTTCTCACTGTACTTAGTAGCATTTGCGCAAGGTGGGCACAAACCATGTGTTCAAGCTTTTGGTGCGGATCAATTTGATACACAAGACCCAGAGGAGTGCAAAGCCAAGAGTTCATTCTTTAATTGGTGGTACTTTGGTATGTGTGCTGGCACTTTGATAACTCTTTGGGTTTTAAACTACATCCAAGACAATCTTAGTTGGGTTCTTGGTTTTGGGATACCCTTTCTCATGATGTCTGTTGGACTGGTTGTTTTTCTGCTTGGAACAACAACTTACCGATTTAGTGTCAAAGGGGATGAAGAAAGCCCATTTATGAGAATTGGTCGAGTGTTCATTTTGGCAGTTAGGAATTGGAAAACAGCATCTTCAGCAATTGCTGCAGAGGAAGAAGCTCAAGGAACTCTTCCAACAGAAAGTTCCAAGCAATTCAAGTAAGTGAGACATTTTTGCATAAAGGAAAATTAGGACCTTAAAAAAGGGATAATATAGCTTTAGTGAAGATTAATATCTGAAGCTTTATACCCAGCTTCCTTCAAGGAAACAAACTGAAAATTGCAGAAAATTGTTCATGCTGATCTCTTTTTTGTTTTCATGGCATCTAGAAGGAGTCATACTATTATTATCTATCAAGGCTATAATCTGGCACTTTGACATGTGGATGTTAGGATCTTGTAAAATTGAGTGCCACCGCAATTTTTCCTATAAGGAAACACGTATGAACTCATGCTCATTCATGTCCAGGACACGTAGTTTCTTTTGTCATTCTGTAATTGCTTTGGTTGAGGCAATATACTATGATGTCTAGTTAATACGGAGCTCTTGCTCATTTCTTTTCTTCTTTCAACTATTGCAATGCTTAGAACTTCAATTTTGCTCAAACATTAGAGTTTTTTCTCATTTTGGTTTATAAAAGTGATGTTCATAGTTACATTTTCTGTACCCAACATCACTAATGTGGCAATTTGGATTTTCAAATGTGGTAGATTCCTCAATAAAGCGTTGCTTGCCCCAGACGGTTCAAAGGAGCAGGGAAAGGTGTGTAGCATCAGAGAGGTTGAAGAAGCAAAGGCTGTTATAAGGCTTGCACCAGTATGGGCTACAAGCTTGTTTTATGCAGTCGTCTTTGCACAATCATCGACTTTCTTTACCAAGCAAGGAGCTACTATGGACAGATCGATTACGGCAGGGCTTGAAATGCCTGCTGCTACCCTTCAGTCATTCATCAGCCTTTCCATAGTTCTTTTCATTCCTATATATGACCGCATATTTGTTCCTTTAGCAAGAGCGATGACTGGGAATCCATCTGGAATTACAATGCTTCAAAGAATTGGAACGGGAATGCTTCTATCTGCTACAGCTATGGTAGTTGCTGCTTTAGTAGAGATCCAGAGGCTTAAAACTGCTCGAGACTATGGGTTGGTAGACAAGCCAAATGTCACGGTTCCAATGAGTGTGTGGTGGTTGATCCCTCAATACGTTCTGTATGGATTGGCGGATGTGTTCGCTATGGTTGGTCTTCAAGAATTTTTTTATGATCAGGTGCCAAATGAATTAAGGAGTGTCGGTCTTGCGCTCTACCTTAGCATCTTTGGTGTTGGAAGCTTCTTGAGTAGCTTTCTCATCTCTGTGATTGAGAATGTGACTGGTGGAGATGGCCGAGATAGCTGGTTTGCAAATAATCTGAATAGGGCACACCTTGATTATTTTTATTGGCTGCTTGCCGCATTTAGTGCCATGGGTCTGGCTCTCTATATTTGTTCTGCAAAATTTTACATTTATGCCAGGGGAAGTACATTATAAATTTCTTCAGACGTTGTGATCAGTGTTCTACGTCTCACCATGACATCCATTGTTGTAAATTGTAACTACAATATATTCTGTTTTACAATGTGAAAAATGCATTGTCAGGCAGTATCCTTTTTGGTTGGGTTTGGGTTTGCTACTGGGCCTGGCCCTGACCCTTTTCACTTTTTATATGTTTAATTTTCAAAATTTCCTTTTCCTATTTGCCTAAACGATGTAGTTTTTTGTCTTTTCCAATTTTTACTTTTTTTTTTTTTTGCTTCATCTTCTTCTCTTTCTTTTTCCACGTTTTTTTAAGTAAAGATAGAGAAAAATAATCAGTCAAAAATTGAAATTAATAACTCTAATATCTCAATTATAAATTTAATTCTTACACTTTTATTAAAAATCGATTTAAGAACATGATATTTATTTATTTCTATTTTATTTACTCATGTGTTCTAAATCTCTATTGATTTTCTTTCACAAATTTCTACGAACCATCAATCATATTCTTTTGTTTTTATTATGTCATATACGGATTATATCTTTTACTTGTCATGTTTTTTTTTTCTGTTATGTAGATTTTATTTTTTAAAATTTTAACCTTTAAGAATAAATAAATTATTATATAATTCTCAAATATAAGTTGTAGTGTTGCATTGTTACTTAGAATTTTATCAATATATTATTTTTTATTCAGAGTAATCAATTCATTCTAGTATATATGTTACAAACTTTAAGTAACAAAGATATATATACAAATTGATAGAATGATATAATTGTATTTCTTTCAATACAATTTTATTTATTATATATATTTTTAATGGTTTTCAAAATAATTTTTTATTTAATAATTAGTTCAACTTAAAATCAATTATGAGATTATAAAACTATTTAAAGCGAGTAATAAGCCTTTTGAAGGAATGGGTGACTCTAAATGGACTTTTCTTGTTGATAAATGCTTGTTTCTTTACGTTTTTCGAGGCAGACATTCAATTATAGTCTGTTTTAAAGAAAACTGTAAAAAAAATCAACTTAAAATCAATTATGAGATTGTAAAACCATTTAAAGTGAGCAATTAGCCTTTTGAAGGAATTAGTGACGATAAATGTACTTTTCTTCTTAATGAATGGCTTTCTCTACATGTCTCTTACTGTAGACATTCAATTATAGTCTGTTTTAACAAAAAATATAAAACAATTCAGCTTAAAATCAATTATGAGATTGTAAAACCATTTAAAGCAAGTAAGAAGCCTTTTGAAGGAATGGGT
>NW_018397262.1:1338344-1392648 GCF_002168275.2 Theobroma umbraticum
ACTCTTCAAACTAATTGATAAAATTAGAGTTATTATGGTTAGCATATTTCTAGTTAAGCTCAACAAATAAATTCTAAACTAATATATTAAGCCAATCAAATTTAAAAATAAAAAATAAAAGTGAGTCTACTAATCCAAACCCATTAAGTTTTAATATAAATCTAAGCCTGTCATAACATATTATATATAAACAATCCAATTTAATAACCTATCATAACATATTGTATCTTGATAGTTCAATCCAATAATCCAATATGTTAATTAGTAATTTAAGAAGCAAATAGAAAATATAAGAGGAGAGTTAGAACACACAAAGTAAAAGGGCAATTCATTTGAGTTTGAAAAATTGTTTTCTCTAACACTCTTGAGTACAAAGAGTGAGGGAAACTTCTTTTATAGTTTCATTCAGTCATATATATAAATGACACCATCATTACTATTAATGTACATTTTTTTGTATGTCTAATATCTTTTGAATTTTACTTAATTTTTTAGATGAATGATAATTGAATTATATATAAAATTCTTTTTAACTATTTAATGTTCTTTTTTGTTTGCCCCCCTTTTGAAATGCTCTAGCTTTGCCTTTACAATATTATGTGTTGATGTGGCATGATGATATGGTCATATGATATTTTTCATTTTCCACATCAATGCCACATCAATGCCATGTAAATATAAAAAGACAAGTGATATTTTTACTAATGATAATTAATTAATCATTAATCATAAGAATTTATTTGACTCAAAATAAAAGTTAAAGAGCTTGATTGAATATAATAAAAAAATAAGAGTTTATTTAAATTTTTTTAAATAATTCAAGAATTTTTTTGAGCATTATGTCAATTTTTTTTTTATATTCAATATTTGTGTTTGACTACCATTATAAAAAATAATGTATAAACTATGTACATTACTTTGGTTATCTAGAAACAAATTTAGCAAATTAGAAGAAAATATAATGCAAAATCTAATGGCCGTGGTGCTGCATAAAGGTTTGACCTAAAGGCTGTCTCTTGCAGCTTGCTTTTATTGGAATGATTCTGAAATCCAGCTGTTCTAACATGGGGAAAGATTGCAACCAGATTCTCATAATCAGATTCTTAAGTTTTTATACCAACAAAAATACCCAAAGAAACGAAACCTATCAATTTGATGGAATTCTATGTATTTGACAATTTGATGATTGGTGTTAGTTGGACCTTACCTGTCAACCCACCAATCTTAGCCATTTCCTTACACTAAATATAAAAAAACAAATTTATTCATTTTAACTTGGCCCCACCCTAGGATCATCTTCAAATTCCTACATCCTATTGCTTACATTACATACATACATATATATATATATATATATATATATATGGATTAATTTTAAATTAAATAAGTCTTTATAATTAACTATTGATTAATTATTATTGTTAAACTCGTTACTTATTTTACGTCACGTAACATTAAGTGTGTCATATTGATATATTATATTTAACAATAATATGATATTTTGATATAGAATAATTATATAATCATATGATATTTTTCACCCTCTACATAATATATTATTATAAAAATGTCATTTTTAACTAATGCAACTAATCAACTGTTAGTTATATGGGTTTATTTGATTTAAAATAAAAATTTAAAAACTTAATTAAATGTAATAGAAGAGTATGAGTTTATTTGCATTTTTTTAAATAATTTAAAAAATTTTTAAAATAGATATCAAATTTTTTCATATACAAAGGCAAATTAAAAGACATGTTTATTTAGCTAATTGATGTTTCTTTTTTTTTTAACATTCACTATCTGCTATATTGTACATAAAATTAGTAATTCATGGAAAAAGAAAAAGGAATATTAATTACAAATAAATAAATGATACAATATTTTAGATTTCAGCAAAACATTAATCTAATTTGACTATTATTAGATGAAGTAGGTTCCACAGGCTTCCAAGTTGTCGGGCTTGGCTTGAGCTGGAGTCAGGCCTAAGCAAACCTGTGCTAGACTAAGATTCAGCCCAACACGATCCCACATAGACTTATAGTATTTATTATTAATATAATTTTTAATGGTTTAATAAAATAATAATTTAGAAAAGAGAGGGCTAGGGTGGGGCTTAATAACTTAGTCCACTTGCTCCAACGGGGTCAGGTTGGTGCACCCCGATGCCAACTCTATTGCGTCTATAAATTATAACATAATATTTAAAAAAAAATTAAAAGTTTTTATTTTTTTATTATGTATAATATAATTATTTTATTTTTATTTTAAGTTAAATAAATTTTTAAGATCAATAAACCTCACTTATCAATTTATGTCATGTGATATTAACGAGATATATTGATAAGTTATAATAAATAATGATATGATATGATAATATAGTCATATGATATTTTTCATCTTTTATATCCATACTAAGTTAGCGACACGTAGATATAAAATGATAAATGATATTTTAATTAATGATAGTTAATTAACTATTAATTATAAAACTTATTTGATCAAAAATAAAAATATAAAAACTTAATTAAATACAATAGAAGAATAAAAATTTTTTATCTAAATTATTTTAAATAATTCAAAAATTTGTTAAAATATTATGTCAAAACATAACTTTTTCATATGATAAAGTACTAATTTACAAACATGGCATCAAGAATAAGTTTGTAATATATGATTAGATCTAATCAAGAAAATTTCATGTTAATTCTTTCAAAAAAAGAAAAGAAAAAGAAAGAGAATATTTCATACTAGAGTTCATTACAAAAAAAAAAAGTACTTGAAAAATAGCAAATTATCAATCATGTACCTAAACTAAAAAAAAGTACTTGAAAAATTTGTTAAAATTTTTGATGAATTGTATTGATTTATGTTAATTTATGTTGATAAATTTTAAAATTAGATACCATTTTTTTAGTTCCAAACCATATATTATGTACATGGTTTTTCTTTGACTTTTTTTTCTTTTTTTACTATTGCTTATTACACTTAACTTTAAGTCCTAAAATTAAAATCTTATCTTAATCAAACAAATATTTTATTTTTGGTAAACAGTAATTGTAATATCATAGTCAAGCAATTTCTTTCTAGAAGAAAATACAATTAAAGAAGATATAAGTTGCTATATTTTGCAAGCATTTTGATTTGTGCTTGTAATTTTATTTTCAATTTCTTCCTTTATTTTCACCCTTTTAAAATTTTTCTAACCTCTACTGCATCTTTTACCCATACTTATTAGTTAGACATTTTATTTTATCCTCCACGTTCGTGTATTACCATGTTTGAAATTTGTAAATCTTTTACTTTATGAAAAAAATATACTTTTATTTCCAATTATATTACTTTCATTTGAATTTAATTTTTCTTCTATATATTTTTTATCAAATTTTAGTTTTTTTTTTTACTTTCTTGCATGTATTTTTCTACCCCTAATATAAATCTTGGTTTCACTTGTGATTTCAAAAATGAGTTCAAAGTTCTCTCTTTTCTTTTTTAAATCAAGAATAAAATAAAAATTTAATATAATATCTAAAAACGTATTTAAATTAATTTAAAATTTTTAAATAAACTTTTATCAAATAAGTTTGAGTAATGAATTGATTAATTATGATCGATCGAAATGTCATGTATTATTTTATGTCACGTAATATCGATGTGATATATTAAAATATTATAATATATGATATAGCATGATGTAGTACAACGGCATGATTTTATAATTTTTTTATCTTTAATATCATATAAAATAATAAATAAAATTTTAATTAATAGTAAATATTAATTATAAAAATTTATTTAATTTAAAATAAAAATAAGTAAACTTTATCGAAAATATAATATTATGAAATGACAGCACCTTGGTAAACTGCGCCTAGTGGCTAGTCCTGTGTCTCGTGTCATGTTGTCCGGCTGCGGCGGAGCCCCAACCTTCGAGTGCGGAACATTCTTTCGAATCTTAAAGTCTAAAACCGACACAGCATCTGCGTTCTGTTCTGTAAAAACATTTAACGCCCCTACCTACGCAAGCAAGATCCAAAGCCAAACCCCAACCCTAAAAACCAAAACCCAAAGCACTTTTTCTATTCACCGCGGTCCCGACGCAACAACTACCCTAACCCGTTACTACTTTTGTTAGCCGTTTTGGCTCTCTTTTGTCTTTTCTTAAAGTCCCAAACGTTAGATTTTCTTTTTTTTTTTTCCTCTTAAGTACACAAGCAAACACAAGAGATTTTTTTTTTCTATTTCTAAAATTCAAAAACTATAGAAAGGGCCAGCCAAGAAAAACCAACCAACAGCTTTGGGTTGCTTTGTGAAGCAAGAAAACACTTGGGGGTATTTGTGGGTCCTATTATTTCAACTTAAGAGTTTTTCTCTTTTTTGCCCTTTTTTAAGCTGGCTTTTTTTCCAAGAGGAGACGATAATGTCAAGGTCTCATAAGAATTTTCAAAATGAAGAATTTTTTTTTCTAAAAAATGATAATATCTTTTTAACCATTCAAAAACACTTTTATTATATTTAATTAAATTTTTAAATTTTTATAATTAATATTTAATTAATTATTATTAATTAAAATACTAACATAATATATTAATATATCATAATAAATAATAAAATAATATTTTAATTTAATATTATAATATAATCATATATATTTCACTTTTTATATCATTATTACGTAAAGTACATCATGATAAAAATAATAATAAGTGATATTTAATTAATAATAAATAATTAATTATTAAATTATAAATAATTTATTTAATTTAAAATAAAAATATAAAAATTTAATTAAATATGATAAAAAATTAAAAAATTTTAAAATTTTTTTATAATTCGAAAAAATTTTAAAATATTACACAAATAAGAGAAAGATATTAATGATTGTTGTGATCAAATGACAGGCTGTCTTTAGGGCGTAGACGCGTGGCGAAACCAGAGACATTCTTGCAGTGGGGTGTTGGGCGTGGTCCAACTCGAAAGTTGGCCTCCTGTGATATGTTTCTTTTTGACAGCTCTGTCACTGTGTAGCATTTTGTTGTATTGGATTCTTGGGGCTGAATAATAATTAAAAGGTGAAATTTAAAATTAGGGAGGGTGTTAAGTCATAAGTGGGAATGGAAAATATTTTTCTTTAAATAAAAATATACTGAATTTATATATATGTATTCAGACATCAAGGTTACGTGCAAAGCGGTTTGTAATCTGTCATTTGACTAATCCTAAGATTGTGCCGCCCGCTGTTTTGAAAGATATTAGCAGCTTAACCCTTCCATTGTCATACATCAATTAATTGACATTTCTCCATCGCTTTTCTTTTTTCTTTTTTTTTAATAATGAGACGCAACATATATTATTTACAATTAATTTCATTTTTTAATTATTATAATATACTTCTCCTTAGAATAATTTTATCATCATTAATTGAAATTGTTAAAACTAAAAATTCATTAATTGTTTGTTATCATATATTAGTACTTTTCTATGAAGTTTTGACTCCGAACTTTATCAGAAAAAAACTTACATGGATTTTGTATTTAAATGAAAATTTTAAAAAATATTAAAATCAAACATCTTATTTGTACTTTTATAATAAATTTTTTTTCTTCATATATTAAACCATACCCACATTGATGTCAATGAATATCTTATAATTAGTACCCTGTATAACTTAATCTTATTAAGTAAGATTAAGATACTTTATAATTAAGTTTAGTTAAGATTTAATTAATAAATTAATTCCCTATCATGAGTTCAGGAAGGATTTGGGTAATGTTTTAAAGTACTAACTATTAGGATCAGATTATAAATAATAATTTTCACTATTAAATTTTAATTATATATGTGTTATTTTTTTATGAACTAACTTTAATTTATTAATTCAATTTTCATTAATGATATACATAAAAATTAGTTTTAGCCTATTTTAATCAAATATTTAATGTAATAAGGATTCGAATAATAATTTAAAATTTTAATCAAATACTTATAAGATTCGGGTTAAGTAAGATTCGGGTTAAGGTATTTTAAAAATAAAAAATACCTTACTTGTTGACATCCTTACACATGTAATTTAAAAAAGGATTAAAAATCGATGAGTTAAGGCATAAACCTCCGAAATCCTTTTTGATCATTTTATAAATTTCATAGATAAAAGAATATAGGAAAATGCATATTAATTTCTTTTAGACTAAGATATAAAACTTTCTTATAGACAAAGTCACGAGACAAAAACATATGAGGCTGGGAAGAGAAATAGCTGATCGAGATAAGGAAAGTTTCTAGAATTGAATGACAAATGTTTAACAACATTAATTTGAATAACTATGGTTTTTATTAAAATTAATAATTTATATTTTGTTAAATAACTATAATTTTTTTAATAATATTGAGAAATGTCTAGAAAACAATATATTAATTAAGGGTCAAAACTATACTCATGTAATGTAGACTTCATTGATTGAAGGATGTATATATATATATATAAATCATGATTTAGAAATAGGGAAGTTGAATGGCTTAAACTATTTGTGAGATGAAGATGAGCATGGAATCCTTAGGGATAAGGTCAAAAATATTCATGTCTAGATGAAATTGACGTTTAACAAAACTTGCTCTACATTACATTCCTTTCTGCCCCTACAATCGTCACGACTAATCAAAGTCTTGATTAAATTCATATTTCACAAGAAAAATGTTAAAAGCGAAAATTACCTCTCAAATATGTCACGGACCTAATACCAATAAAAGATTAAATGAATATTAACTTTATAAGTAAGGGTGTTTTTTCTCTTTAATAGATAAAGTTCATGGATTAATATATATCTAATTCTTCATTATTATGAAATTTTTATAAGAGATGTTATGATCGAGGTAAGTTTAAATTATAAATAATTGAACAATTAAATGATATGTGGCCATTAAATCTTTTGAATCTAAAAGTTGTAATCTTCAAATTTGATTTTGATTTTGATTTTGATAATTTCAAAAGGGTTCACCTAAAACCATGTTCGATTTGGAAGAAAAGGGGAAAATAAAAGAAAAAGAGAAAATAGAAAGACAAAGGAGTTGAACGTGGGGCAAACGGAACACCTAGTCAAGTTAGGAAAGCAAGAAGTAGTGGCAAAGATAGCGGTTTGGAATTAGAAGGGGGAGGGGAAGAGAGAGCGGGGTCCACTAACAAAGTGGCATAATAGCTGGCAAACGGGTCTGACAGACTGGTTCTCCCCATGTCCAACAAACGTCGCCTCCATTCCTTCAAATCACGCCTCATTTTAAGCCTAAAGCCCCCCACTTTTCCCTTGAACTTGAAACGAAAACACTCTCTCTCCCTCATCTCTCCCCCATAAGTGTTTTCCTACAGTACAAACTATCCTTCCCTCTTTCTCGTTCCGTTTCATTTTAGGATCATCAGCTCATCCATGGCTGAGGAGACTCAAAAGCCAGAAGCAGCTGCAGCTGCTGCGCCACCTGAGGAAGTGGTGGTGGTGAAGCCTGAGGTTACTGAGAAAGAGCCACCACCACATGCTCCCGAGCCTGAGCCTGAGGCACCAGAGAAGCCAGCAGCTGCTGTAGTCCAAGAGAAGGAAGCTGAGGTAGAGGCTGTTGAAGTTAAGAAGCCTAAGGTTGTGGAGAAAGAGACTAAGATCACTCAATCGGTTTCATTCAAGGAAGAAACCAATATAGTTGGTGAACTTCCTGAGCCGCAGAAGAAGGCTCTTGAAGAGCTTAAACAGCTTATTCCAAGAAGGCCTTAACAAGCACGAATTCACTGCTCCACCCCACCACCCAAAGCAGAAGAAAACTGTTGCCGAGGAAAAGAAACAGGAAGAGAAGAAAGAAGAAAAAGAAGAAGAGAAACCTGCTGCTGCAACTTCAGAAGAACCCAAAGTCGAAACTGAAGGAAAATCTGAAGCCTCTGAAAAAGTCGAAACTCAAGAAAAATCTGAAGCCTCTTCAAAAGTCGAAACTGAAACACCCGCCCCTGTTGAAGTCAAGGAAGAAGAGAAGACCCCCCCACCTGCTGAGGCACCAACCGAGACTGTGGTTGTCACAGAGGTGGTTGAGAAAGTGACAGCCGTCGACGACGATGGCGCCAAGACCGTGGAGGCAATCGAGGAGTCTGTGGTAGCAGTCTCTGCTCCTCCTCCGGCAGAGAAACAGAAGGAAGAGGCCTCTGCCTCCAAGGAAGCAGAGACGGCTACTCCATCAGAGGAGCCAAAAGAAGCTGAAGTCCCTCCACCTCCACCAGAAGAGGTGTCTATATGGGGAATTCCGCTTCTTGCGGACGAAGAGAAGCGATGTTATTCTATTGAAATTCCTGAGGGCAAGGGATTTCAAGGTGAAGGACGCATTCACTATGATCAAGAACACTGCCCGCTGGCGAAAGGAGTTTGGAATTGAAGGCTTGCTTGATGAAGAGCTTGGAAATGAACTGGAGAAAGTGGTTTTCATGCACGGGTTTGATAAGGAAGGCCATCCTGTTTGCTACAACGTGTACGGAGAATTCCAGAACAAGGAGTTGTACCAGAATGCTTTTGCTGATGAGGAAAAACGATCCAAGTTCTTGAGGTGGAGGATTCAGTTCTTGGAAAAGAGCATCAGGAAGCTTGACTTCAGTCCTAGTGGTATCTGTACCATAGTCCAGGTCAACGATCTCAAGAACTCCCCCGGACCTGGCAAAAAGGAGCTCAGGCAAGCTACCAATCAGGCCCTTAACTTGCTTCAGGATAACTATCCCGAATTTGTGGCCAAACAGGTATATTTAGCTTCTCAAAGATAAAAAGGACAAATGCTTTAATCTAGTTTATTCTCTGTTATAATTTATTATTGGTTTTGGATTTGGAAGGTGTTTATCAATGTTCCATGGTGGTACCTGGCCTTCAATATGATGATTAGTCCTTTCCTGACACAGAGAACCAAGAGCAAGTTTGTGTTCTCAGGTCCAGCCAAATCTGCTGAGACCCTCTTCAGGTAAGTGGACTCCAATAATTTCTTCTCTTTCTAACTTACTTGCCCATGAATAAGTATCCATGTTTATTACTTGATCAGTTAAATATCTCTCTGGTACATTTGTTTGCTTTCTATTGATGAGCTGTTTGATCGGTATGAATGATTCCTTTGTTTTCTGTTCCTTTTTGTTTACTATCATAAATGGCCTCTCTTTATAATTTTCCATGTAATTCATATAATAACCCATGTCTTTGCTTGTGGATAAATAGATATATTGCTCCTGAACAAGTGCCAGTTCAGTATGGTGGACTGAGCAGGGAGGGTGAACAGGAATTTACCGTTGCTGATGCTGTCACAGAGGTTACAATCAAGCCAGCATCCAAGCACACCGTTGAGTTCCCTATAACTGAGGTAAGAGAAGAACATCTTGATCTTATTCATTAAATACCAATTTTGTAATCGATTCGTGTCTTAATTAATTGCAATTTAACACTCTATGAACAATGTTTGGTTCTTGGAATTAGCAGAAGTGCAATCAGGTTTGGGAGCTCCGAGTTGTGGGATGGGATGTCAACTATGGAGCTGAATTTGTGCCAAGTGCTGAAGACGGATATACAGTGATTGTATCAAAGACAAGGAAAGTTACCACAGCTGATGAAGCAGTGATCTCTGACAGCTTCAAAACTGGTGAACCTGGCAAGGTTGTTCTCACCATTGATAACCAAACTTCAAAGAAGAAGAAGCTCCTCTACAGGTCCAAGACCAAGCCTTATTCTGATTGAAAGCTTCAACTACAATTCCTTTGGTGGGGCTTGAATCATCTGTCAAGTTGAAGACAGTGCATATGGCAGAATAAGAACTGTTCTTTTGTTTTTTTGTTTTTTTTTTTAAATGACAGGCTTTCTTTTTGCTTAAAATTTAATTTTATAAATTTAGAGTCTTGGGGGATTTAATTTTATATATATTTTTTCTATTAGTTTATTGGGGTTTTGGTTCTTTGGTCTTTGATATACTGTTAAAATGATTCTGGGTACCATTGAAGAAGAGAATATTTGAGGAATATGAATGGGAGGGGATGGACATGTGTGCAATGTGAAAAGAAACTGTTGTTATTCTGGATACTATTTGCCTGTAAAGTTTGTGTAAATTTCTTGCTGTATTATTCATAATTTGTTATCAACTTGTGGTTTTTTTTTTCCCCATTTCTTTTAATAGTTAATTTTGTCTTTACATCAAAGGGTTATGGGAGGGAATCTTTCTCTTGTGTAAATGCAACAGTCAGGTATGAACGGTGCCAGTCCAGATTCCCCTAGGGGGCAATCATCAAAGCTGACAACAAGGTCTCGGATTGGAATAAAGGTAACGTGAGGGACAGAAATAGTCAGGGGAACAGCCGGAATTCTAAGATGATGCTCCTGAATGTCGGTGTCACGGTCCACACAAATCTATTTAACTTTTACAGTTTTAAATCTTGTAATAAAAGATAATATAAATATTTAAATATTTAATTTCTATTATAATACATAATCAATATGAGATTCGAAACTCGCTTTCGATATCCTGTGAATGAATCAAGCTGGAAAGAGAACGCTCTGTTTATAAATTTGTTTACTTTACCTTAAATTAAAGAAGGGAGCAGTAAATCTGTGAAGGCACTTCTGGGCAGAAAAAAGTAAAAGAAGGGGGGGTGTGCTTTTTGCCTTCTATGGCCCCAAGTGCTTTCACTGGTGTCAATTGATTCTTTTGTTGTGGGGAATTAGAGAGATTACTAATCATAATCCCCACCACCTTAATTAAAGACGATGTGACTCATAATTGCTCCAAATCAAAATCAATCAGCGCCGGATTCAGGGTGGGGCAGGCAGCTAATCCTAATATGCCTTTCATGTATAGTAAATTTGTTCAAAATTATTCATAGAATGGGTACTAACAATTACTTTACCTAGAATTGAAACTATTAAATCATCTTTATTTATGTTTGGAAAACTCTTTTAAGCAAAATATTTCCTTATGAACTATAAGTTATGTTTTTCTAAGTTTCCTCTCTTTGATTACTCTTTTTTTTTTTTTATAATTAGTACTCGAGTATCAAAACATTGCTCATACTCAATAAGCAATACTTTATAGTTACTGTTCCGGTGAATCTTTTGTATCAAAAATCTCGTGAGATTAGTTACATGCTAGAATATCATTCCAATGTAGCAAGGTTATCGTAACAAGTTGCAATGTAGCATGATGATATAAGTTCGTAAAAGTTAGATTTTGACTAGATTGCGTTGTCAAGAGAACGTTTAAAGGTCACAAGTCCATTAAAATATATTGGTGTATATTCAATGCTAGGATTACTTGTTTATGGTGTCCCTTCTTGTTAGTGTAAATAATTTGAATCTTTTCTATATTATCAAAAAGATTTTCATTTAACATAATTGAGTATCTGGATTTTCGTAGTATTATAAAATTTCTTTGAGCTATTTTTCACATTTTTATAATATTTTTTATTCTTTAATAAAAATACCCATTGAATAAATTTTTTAATTTCACCCATAAAATCAATAATCATGGTTCGATGTCTTACAATTTATATTTTTTGTATTTGATTTTTTTGGTGAATGCCCATTAAGATGTTATTTATTAATTGATCGTTAATTTGATAAATATTTTATTTAATATAATGATTTGACATAATACTTAAAAAGATCTTATATTATGTAAAAATAATAATTAAGTCTTTATTTTTTTATTACATTCAATCAAGTCTTTATATTTTTATTTTGAATCAAATAAATTCATGTTAGTAATGATTGACTAACTGTTGTTATCATTTATCATTTTATACCACATGATATGTTGACATGTCATAATGAATAATGATGTAATATAATAATATAGTCATATGTCATTTCACCTGTGATGTCAACATCACATCAACATTATATAGATATAAAATAATAATTAAAATTTTAACTAATAATAATTAATTAATTATCAATTATAAAGACCTATTCGACTCAAAATATAAATATATTAACTTAATAGAACGTAATAAAAAATTAAATATTTATTTAAAAAATTTTTAAAAATTTTTTCGAGCACTATGCTTAATAATTTCAGAACACTAACTAGCTAAAGGGTTATAATGTTGATAAAAACAAAATATGGTGAGATGATGATAAGGTGGAGAGATTGTTGGTGAAGTAGAAAATGTTAAAGATTAATTTTGTGGGATATATTTGTGATTGCAGACCATGGTCATGTGAATTCATGGGGTTTCATCCCCTTCACAGTCCAGGGGTCGTTACCAAATTCATATACAAAATGCTTTAACACACGACAACCCCAAAAGTTGTAAATAATTTTTACTAGGATTTTTGTTTTGATAAATTAAAAGTTTTACTTTATTTACTAAATCCTTTAAGATTGAAACCTATGTCCAATCCTTATAATTTGCTTTATAAAACCCAGAGTAAATTGCATTTATAATTCTCAAAATTTAGTTCGTGTGTCTAAATCAGTCTTATAATTAAAATGTCATATATTTCTTTCTATACTTTCGACATTATAAATAACTAATTTTTCCGATTAGTATTTTCATCAACCTAACCTTGATGACATTGGTAGTTGACATATCAACTAACATGTAAATAATTGTTTTGTTGAAATATAAGTAAGTTTTATCTAAAATTTGATTAACCTATCAAATTAATTCTATAAATTAAAAAAAAAGTGAAGATTTTTTCTTTTTCTTTTAAACTTTTGGGTTTTTTTTATATTAGGTAAATAAATATTTATATATTTTTTGTTTTTTATATTGGATTTAATAGCTTTTTGAAATGTTAATTATTTTGGTTTCTTATATTGCATTGAATATATTTTTTAAAAAAATTTATACACATAATAATAATAATAATGACGACAGACTTTTCAAAAATTTTAATATTATAATTTAATTTTATTTTATTAAAGATATTATTATAAACAATAATTTACTAAAAATAATAATATAAATAAGAAATTGAAATTGTAAAAAATAATGCCAAAGTCAATTCAAAATGCCAAAACCAACCTCAAAATCAATCAATAAAAAATATTTTTCTAATAAGGTAACATAAATTATAATATTTAAAAAATCATTTGTTAGATGAAGAAGCTTGTGTAAAATACCCAAGAAGGGTGGGAAGAAGGCAGGTTGAATTGGATTTTCAAGCTAAAGCTTTCACCTTTCACTCAATAATAGATAAAGTATAAAACTTTTATGCATAAATCAAGGAGATAAAATGAATAATGATGATCATAGCAGATAAAAGGAGAAAGGAAGAGAGAAGAACACTTAGCCATGATTTTTGTAGAGGTTTACCCTTAACAATGCTTACGTCTTTTCCTTTGATATCACAAGGAGTTTAAATCCACTAAATCACTACCTTTCTTAAATAGGTTTAGGTATAACCTTAAGACTAAGAAAGAAAAGATCAAACAAAAGAGAATAGCCCTTAATCTATAGTTAATGAAGAAGAGAGAAACATTAAGACTAATAGTGAAAATGAGGAAGACATCGCTATGCTAGCTAGGAAGTTTAATAAATTTATGAAAAAAAACCTCAAAAATAGGAAACTTACAAAAAGGGATGTGCCTAAGGAAGAACATATAAGAGATCACTTGATATGTTTTGATTGACAAAGGCCTAGTCACATAAATATGAGTGTCCCAACAACAACATGAGGAACACTTCAAGAAAATTCAAGAAGAAAGGGATAATAGTAACTTAGAGCAATAGTGATGACTTCGAAGATGAGGAGAAAGATGAAGTTGTAAACTTTTGTCTCATGGCACTTGATGATTACAAGACCTAAAAAAGATCACCATATCTTAAGCCTCCATATTTCAATGGTGAAGATTTTCATGTTTAGAGATATGGATAATGACACTTCGTTATTGCAAATGATTATTAAACATAGAAGCAACTTGAAGATGGTCCATACAAAACAGAGAAAGACATGGCAAATTGAAATTCACATGATCTTGATCTAATTGAACCCAATGCCAAAACCATGCATACTATCCTTAGAGCTCTTAAAGAAAGGTAAGACAATCAAGTTCAAAATTGTGGTTATGCCAAAGAAATATAAGACAAGTTAGAAGAGCTACATGGACAACCACTTGAAAGTGAACTAGCAAAAGATGATTTGAAGGATGAAAGCTCATCAAGTGACAATGAAGAGAACATCAAATTTTGAAATTCAAGATGAAACTATGAAGTAGGATCTTCTTCCCATATTCTTATGGATAGTGAATTGGCAAATATGTTTGAAGACTTAACTCTTACATTTCAAGATCTAAGCTTAAATTAAAAGGAGAAAATTTCAAATCTTAGACTTGAAAATGAATCATTGATAGAAGAAAACAATCAATTGAAAATTGATGTTGAAATACTTCAAAGAAATTATGATCAATTAGAAGAAGAAAATTGAAAATTGAAAAGTATTGTTAAAGGAAAGGAAAGATAAGAAATTAGGAGTAGGAACCCTTTTGAACTCTTAAATTTCTATTGCATTCATTGTTCAAATTATTATTTTGTTCATTTGTTTGAAGAGACTAACCTTTACGGATCCAAAACAATTTGGATACCAAATATCTAGTGAAATTGATCTTTGTAGGTATCATTAACAAGGAAGGGCAATTTGAATATTGAACATCAAATGAAAAGTGGATTATATCTATTTTCTTATTGCTTTTAAATTTTGAAGAATGCTTAATTGATGAAATTTGATTGATTATAAATTACTTGTTTGAGCATTGAGTGTTGTTCATGTTACATTTGCTTTAAAATATATGATTAAGTGTTGATTGTGCAAAATTGTTAATTACAAGGAATATGAGCATGGGATGCATTTATACTTGAACATAAATGATTTGATGAGGATGATATAATAGTAACATAAGCATTTTTGATAACATGCTTTCACATTTATTCTAGTAGTCTTAACAAGGAAATATGAGTCTAAAAGTTAGACTTTTTAATTTCCTTGTGTCTAACATATGTTAACCTTCTGAACAACCTTGCTTTGAAACTTTAGAATCAAATTAATAAGCTCAAAATGGTTAAACTTGTGCATAACTATTCTTGACTACTTGAATTTATTTCATCAATAAAAGCCTATAAGAAAAAATTATTTGCCATGTTTGAGCTTATGTTGATATATAGCTTGAACAAGTTTACCACATGTTGAAAATGCTATTATGATTTGTTCTTGATGCAAATGCTTGAATTTGTTGATCTTATGTGCTTGCATAGATGACATTAGCTCCTAAACATGAAAAGTTCATATGGTCATATTGATTAAATTATTTCTTCAGGAATTAAAATATAAAAAGGCTTGGCTTAGAATCAATTCTTGAAATAGGCTTTATGATTGTGTTTAATTGTTTGCTTCAAAATTGATTTATTGATTATTCATTTGAAATTGGTTATGATGAACACATTGAACTTCATGAAAAATATTTTTAGTTCATTTATCATTTTGATCAAGACACATGCTTACATGATATCTCATCTTACTTGACCTTAAGATTTGAAATCTATAACTTGACTTGAGTTATACTTTTAAATGAGAAATTTAAATTTTCAAGTTAGATCATGATATGTGTGTGTGTGTGTGTGTGTGTGTGTGTGTGTGTGTTGTGTTGACATAATTGAAGATATTTTTGAATGTGTTTTTTATTGTTAACTATGCTTTCCATGAGCCTAAATGACTACATGATCTAAAACTTGTGTGCATCTAACATTAGCTTATGGGCTATCATAAATTACTTGGTTTAAAACAAAAAATGACCTATAGTTTAAGTTAGCAATGAATATCTAATGAGCCTTAATTGAAAGCTTGTTTCTTGAATCTTAACAATTAGTATTCATTGATGCTTGAATGCTTATGTTAGATATATTCATGAGCTGAATGCCTTATTTTCAATATTTCATAACAATTAGTATCACCCATGAATTATAGAATATTGAGAAATAGTATGTATCTCGAACTTTATTGATCATCCTTTGTATATACTCATGTTCTTGATTGAAATCATGCATGCATTTTATGGAACAATTTGCGATCATGATTGGTGAAGATAATCAAAATCCTTTTTGTAATCATATTTGTGATTGCTTGATCATAATATTTTCTTGCATATGATTATAATAAGTGAAAAATGACATTGGCAATGCTTCATTGATAATGATATTGTCTTGATAAGAAAACTTCTCGTTGATTTGGTAGTTTTATACACAATCAAGAGAACTCTTATTGAAATACTTGCTTTAAAATATTATAGAAAAGAGATTACCAAAAAGGCTAAATGATGATATGCTCTTGTTGAAAAAATTCTCTCACAAATTGTTATTCTTATATGATTTAGAAAATTTCTTTAAAATACTTAATTGATAGTGCTTGGACACGTATTGGAGCTAATGTGCATAACCTTCTTGAAATTATGAGTATTTGAAGCATATATTGAATATTTATTTAAATACTCATGCTTTACTAATTCCTTGAATATATGAGTATGAGATTAAGATGTTGAACATTCTATTCAAATACTCATTTATCATATGATCATTGATTATCCTCATATTTAATTCATGATCCATCTAAGGGGAGGTAACATTATACTTTGATGTGATTAACTACTTAATTTATCCCTCTTGTTGGAAAAAAATCTAATGAATGCTTAAGGGGGAGAGGACCATCAAGATTATCTTATGATTCTTGAGCAGTTGAAATCTTCAATAATGATATTGGTAAAATCTCAACAAGTGGTGTTAATCTCTATTGGTAATACCTCTTAAATACCATATTAAATTTGTGCTTAGTAATGCTTCATATTTGTGCTTGAATAATAATTGTTGTGCTCCTTATTATACTGTTAGTTAAAATTATACTACGCAAGTATACGTATCGAATAGACAGTATATTAGCAAGTAGAGTATCGATCCCACAGGGAATTAATCTAAAAGTTTACTAAGTATTAAAATTATTGCAAATTAATCTTATCCAAACAATATCAAAATAATATCAAATCAAACTAAGTTATAGCAGAATTAAATTAAGAAAAATCAAAATAATAATACTCAAATAAATATCAAATCAAACAAGCCTAGGATTACATATCCCTCACACTTCATCTAAATCTTACCTCTCTTCCTTAACTTATCTCAATGGTTTGAATTGCTAACCTAGAGTCCTAAATTATTTATAAGGGTCTCCCGACTCATCTTATAAAAATATCTATTTAACCAAACACTATATCCCTATGTGAATTGAAATTAAAAACAACTCATTAAGTTCAAGCTCTAATCTGGCTACATATGGCCTATAGGTATATCCCTATCCTATACGCAAATCAATTAATATGATCATATGCTATCCCAATTTTAGTCTATACTAAACTCCCTTTCCCAAGTTTGTTTAGGTTTCTAGATCATTTAATTGGTGGCCAAGTAATTAAGTATTAAGAACAAATTGGAATAAACAATTCAAATCCCATTGAAAACAAGCAAGAAAGTGATAAAAAATTAGATTACATGTGAGTTCAATTGCAATCTTAGAAAAATAAATTAGCTCATAATATCTAATAAAGACAATATCCAAAAAAATTTAGCCATGAATCCAAGTCAAAGAAAATAAGAAAAAACACAAAGGTAAGAGAGAAAACTAATAGATAGAGATTTATGATCTTGATTCTCTCTCCAATCTCTTGTTTCCTTGCTTTGTTCTTAGCTCCAAATCTCCAGAATAGTTGCTTGCTGCCTCTCTCCAAAATCTCTGAAAAAGGCTCTTTAAATAGGCTCCAAATAACCTAATTTTTGAAATCCGTTAATGTCCTTTTTTTTTGAAAAGTCGCGCAGCGCTGCGGCGCTACTTCTCCAGCGCTGCAGCGCTGAGCTCTCTGGAATTTTGTATGTGTGCTTCCTTTCATCAACGCTGCAGCCTTGTTCGCCCAGCGCTGTGGCAGTCTATCAACTTCAAACGTGAGTTTCACCCTGATATGTTAAGAACTGGGCAAAGTAGTAAACATAAAAGTTTTATCCCTGTCTCTTAACTTTCCAATGGATTAAAAACCACATCAATTGGATTATGTATTGAAAAGTTTGCTCCAAATACCGCATCATGTTCAGTCTTTACATACTGCTATAGTGGTCCGACTTTGACAAATATTTTGACCATGATCCAATCAGAACTGGGCAACTTGGTGAACATAAACATTATATCCCTTCTTCTTATAATTCTATTGGTCTAAGAATCACCTCATTTGGAGTTTTTTTGAAAGAGATATGGTCAAAATACTGAAACATATACGAATGAAGCTATCACTATAGTTGCACTGATTTTCATCAAATGAGTCTTTTTCATCAATTTCCTACAAAAGTCATAAGAGAAATTAGCAATAACTACTCTTAAAGTAATTTAAAATAAAATAACTTAAATTAATCACTTAACAAGTAATCAAACTTAAACTAAAAAAAACACCTATAATGCTAAAATTCGAACCTAAAATCTCAAAGATCTAGCTACTTAAGCTCCCAAAATGACTCAAAATAACTCTATATAATAGAGTTATCATATACTTGTTTGTATATAAATTTGTGAATATATTTGCATGATTTAGTTGAATGACTATGTGAACATACTAGCATATAAAGTTGCACACATATCACTAAATCATGTTCACATTATATATGTAGACTTATAAATGCTTTATATTTAACTATGCATATCCAACTTAAACTTAAAAGATAAAATGTTCACAATTTGTCTATATATATACATATCTATGTGTGGCATTCTTGAGTGATTGATGATATACTTCTTATTAACTTACTTAAAAATATATATATATATATATATATAATGGAGATATATCTTGATTTGTTTATAATATATTGATATATATATATATTTATTTCATAATATCATGATTGAATATCTTACATGGAAATATATCTTGGTTGAAATGGATTCCAAACATTCATGATCTGGATGTGAATGAGGCGAATTATTTATCCCTCGGTTGGATAAATGAATTTTTGAATAAACTGGTTAATTTAAAAAAGAAGCAATGCCTTTTCTCGCTTCATCAATATCCTTAACTGCTTCCTTTTCAGGTGCTAGGTAAATATCTATATGTGCCTTGATTGCATTAGTCGAATATATTTCTTTATGCTTTAATTGAATATCTTGAGTAGAAATATATTGTGACTTACTTATACATATTGTTCCTGGCATGTGCTAAATGAATATATTTCCCGACGTATGCCTTGTTTGATTAGATATTGATTGAAAATATATCTTGATTTAATGCCTTCATACTATGATGATTGGATATATTTCTTGATCTATTGATTGAATATTTGCATGAAAATATACCTCATTGTTTTGATTTAATGGTAAGAGATCATTATTGAACTTAATTCTTATTTATATTTAATGATTATCACTAACGATTGTTTCTTGAGTTTAAGTGCTTAAAGCTCACACTTCTTAACTATTTTAATATAACAAAAAGGGTGAGAAGGTTTATGAGCACATTGAAATGCTCTTATATTAGCTTAATCTTAAAACATTTTTGAACCTCATGCATAAATTGAGAGGGAGAATTTTCAAAATTCATATTCATTTCTTCTCCTTTTCTCATGCACACTTAAATGTTTTTAACAAAGACATAGAGACTAATTAAGTTAATGGGAGGTTTCAAGAAATTTTAAATGCAATATGCTCATATTTTTGTCATATCAAAAACGGGAAGATTGTTAGTCTTGAGTTATATCATGTTATGATTTAACAAAAATTACATAGTATCTTGAACTTAATGTCAACCATTTGAATTGTCTCAAATATATTTTTAATCCCCTAATGTTACGTAATTGTTTGAAAAGCGACGCATCATTATAAAACATCATAAAAGCATTCAAACAATGCATATTCAATTAAGAAAACAAAAGCAAACGTGCCTTGAAATGTTATTTGAATGTAGGAACAAGGTAAGGAAGAAATAGCTGAAAAGAAATGACAAAAAGCTAAGGAAATCTCAAGACACAAGTCAAGAGTTGATCCTAGAAAAGCTCAAGTTGATCCAAAGGTAGAAAGAATGCAAAACTTAAAGAATATAAAGCCATGGTCTACCTTGAAGTATCTATAGTAGACCTTGACAAGTCAAAAGCATGAAAAAGTTGATTTTACATAGACATAGTCGACTACATAGGAGGCATAGTTGACTATAATAGCTCAGATTTGCACAAAATACACTCTCAAGAGTTGGATCGAGTAAAGGAAGGTCATACTCAACTATAGAGCCTTAATTTGAGAAATTTGAAGAACATAGTCGCCCCTTAAACTTCATTAATGGTCAGATTTGATTAAAAGTTATGTTTAATGGCTCTAAAATTCGCATCAACTATAAATAGCTGTATTTAAGCTATTTGGGAGTAAGAAAAGCCCTAAACCAAAGCTTTACCCAAAAGAGACCTCTAAAAACTTATCCTCACTCTCTAGGTTGACTATAGTCTTCCACCACATTTACAAAAATTGAATACTTGCTTGATTTGGCTTGATATTTCTTCTCTCACAACACACAAGCTTAAAGTTTAGCACCCAACCTTTTTAGAGGTATTTTCTTGTTGAAATTTGTACCCCATTATAAAGGTTATAGCTTAACCTTGAAAAGTTATCTGTAAGGGTTTATACTTGAGCCCATAAAGCCGATTGTTGGTAGGTTATCGCTTAATTCCATTAAAAAATAAGAATCTCTTTGTGAATTATGTAAGGGTTATTGTTTGATCCCGTAAAAAATACAATGTAAAGGTTATCACTTGATCCTATTAAAAAACAAATATCCTTTTAGTGGATTGAAAATTCCTTAGTTGCCAAGGGAGTGGATGTAGGCAACGAAACAGTCGAACTACTATAAAATCTTTGTCTCTTTTTAACTTTCCACATTATTATTCATTACTTACATTTTCCTTAGGAAAATAGTTTTACATTGATTTATTGTTTTATACTTAGGAAATATTTTCATTTTATTATTCGTAGCTAGCATTTAACTTAGGAAAATATTTTTCTTTGGTATATTATTTTTATGCGTAGTAATTTATTGTTGAAAACTTATTTTTGATACTAAAAAATATTTTTAAGTGAAAAAGTTTTGATTTTTATATTTAGATTTTAAAAGGAACTTTTAAATGTCAATTCACCCCTTTCTTGGTATATTGCTCCTTGAGATTTCTACACTAACACCATTGACAGATATTCTTGCCCATAAAGCTTTAACAAACAATGCTTGCAATCAATAGTCCATTTGACATTGTCAATGGGGATTGAGTCACCTATATTTAGAGTTGACGATTTTAAACACGACACAACAAGACACGAAGTGAGACAAGTTTGGGTTTAATTTTACTGTGCTTCGTGTCTTAACTATGTTGACAAAATTAACACGTTTAAACATGTTAATGATAGATTTTATTAATATGATAATGAATTTTATATATGTTATTTATGTTAAACTTTATTATATTAGACGTTATTATTATTTTGTTATAATTGTTTTAATAATTATTTATTTCAAATTTGAATAATTAAATTATATTTAATTGTAAATGTTTTACGTTAATTGTGTTAAACGTGCTACAAAAAAATTATATTAATAGTGTAATCATATTTATTAACCATGTCTTGCCGTATAAAAAATCTTAATATGTTTCATAAACATGTGATTAAACGTGTCAGTCGTGTCATATTACACAATTATTAAATATAACCGTATACTCGTTTCAGATACTAACATGAATAATTATTTGTGTCATGTTCGTGTTTAGTCTTATCGTATTTCATATCTTAATCACATTAACACAATTAAAATACGAAAACATGAGAAGGGATGTTCAAAGTCAATCTATAAATACTTAGTCCTCTAATGTGTTTGGATTGTATTATCAATAGAAATTGAGTGAACTCTTGGAGTTTTTCTTCTAAACTCTGTATCTCCTAGTGGATTCTAGCTAGTTGAGTGATGAGTTTCTTTATTTGAGGATCTATATCCCTCGGTGGACTTCCCTAGGGTGACGAACTTGTTTACCTTATTTATTTTTCCGTTTTTTGTAGTTCTTCCGTATCAAATGATATCAGAGTTTCAAATTGATCATGATTACCGAACGTCATTAGGGTGATAATACTAACACAACTTATTTACGAGAGAAATCTTAGATGTGCGAAGAATGATGAATCACAGAAAAGGAAAACACAAGATTTTATGTGACAGAGCCTTGTTTTAGTAAACAGCCCTATGTTCTATCGAAAAGCCAATTTATTATCCCTTAAGCTTAAAAGCTGAAGTCAATACACTTGTTTCGATGGGTCAGGCTCAAATCTGATATTTAATCAAATCATCAAACACTTAGCAGATTGAAAAGGATGTCAATATTTCTAAAATCATTGTCTTTAAATTAGTGAATTAATTCATTCTAATCAAGCGTCTACGTCATGAATTGATTTGTTTTGGACTTGTGCACCCACACCCACTTTATGTCAAAATATTGCCACACAAGAATTGTCTTTAATATTATCAAATGTAATGATTGCTTCATTTTTATTTTTGACAACCTCTTTAATATTTTTATTATTTGTTTTTTGTGTTTCACTCAATATTTATTTTTGCCTTTTATTGTTTATTCTTTTTTTTGCAGAATAAAATATAAAAATATCAATCAAATAGAACCTGAATAGTAATTATATGGCCAATAAGAGTCATACAAAAGACAAGCATAAAGTGACTAAAGATTTTGCTACAATAGAGAAAGAAGGTCGAGAAAAACAATTTTTTTTTCTAATTTGGGATAAAATTAAGTAAATTTTTCTAGAAAATGGGTATTTGAATCAAGTTACTTTTAAACATATCTTCAAAATAAATAAAAACAAAATACATGCATTGGGCAGAGATGTAAACGATAAAGTATCCGTCTTTTTTAGGTACCTAACTTGAAACCGTTTAGATATCAAAATATCTAAACTCTATTAAAATTTGTATAAAATTACAAAATACTATCCAAAACCGAAGCTTAATAGTAAAAACTATATGTTAATTATCTGAACCCATTAAATACTCGTTTATATCATATAAATTTTTTTATTTCGATACTGTTTAATAATATATTTGTTAATATAAATAGTTGATAAAATTGACAAAGACTTGAAGTATTTCCTAATAAAATTTTACATATTTAAGTTTGCACCATAGTTCAACTAATTTAAATTAATTTTATATTAATTAGTTTACAAAAAAGGTAAGTTGGTTCATCTAATATAAATTAATATTACATTTATTAGTTTACAAAAAGGTAGATTGATTGAGATGACAAAAATGGTATTTAGGTAAGAAGGACAAAGGTTTAGATCCCACTAAATTTAAAATTTTTATAACATTATATATAATTTGGTTTGAGTTTAAGGTATCTTAAAGGTGACCAAAATCTTACCCAAATTCATGTCAGGTTTTAAAAGTCTTACCCTAAGATATAGAGTACCCTAATCCTAGTTTATCGAGTTGAATATCTTCAATTACCCATATAACAATAACTCATTCACCTCCCTAATGAGTGGCTACATAACTCTTCAAAGGAAGTAGTTAGATGTTTTAATCCTACATCAAGCAAACAAGGGGATCCTTAAAAGGTTAAAAGTGTAGATTCTGCACATCCTATCATGTTAAACTTTTGAGTATCAAATAATGATCTCGTAAAAATTGATATGATTAAGTACCCAATCTGGACTTGGACTCACGTCGAGCACATCAAAAAGGAGAGAATGCCATGCAGTGCCCATCCTATCAAGTTAGGCTTTGCCTTAAGCAGAATAGCTAGAATTGTTAAGATTTTTGTCTAAGATTGTACATGTTGGCTTGCTCAACACAATTTGGAATGAAAGGAGACAATAGCCGTGGAAGCATATTGTCGTCCCTTTATTACATTTCTTTCTTGGATTGTGATCTGGATTTAGGATTGAATGCTACCATTCTTTACATGTTTAACCATGTAGCATCAATTCACAATTTCTTTTTTTATTCGTAGCATCATTTATAAAATCTAACGTAATAATTTTTTTTAATTTTTCTATTCTTAACCCTCGGGTTTTCCGATGAACCTCCTCCACCCCTTGTCGTTGAATCATCCGTCTTAATTTTCTTGGTTGGCAGCTCTGATGAACCATCAATCAGCTACTGCTCTCTTCATCTGAACATGGATCAAATGGGACAACGTTGAGGACAAAAAAGACCTCAATGTAAACCTTTTTGTTGAGGTTTGGGGTTTAGGGTTTAGATTAAAGACCAAAGCCCTTGGAAAAGGGTAGGGGTGGGTAAGGTAAACTTCATAACACCTCTAATGACATGCATCCACTTACCGCAGACCGCAGACAAAGCTCGACAGCAATCAAATGGCAAAGGCAAAGCAAGTTTTCCAACCTGCGCTTGGGTTACGGGTGTCCAGACAATGGACAGCATTGGCCTTGTGTTGTCCACCGATGGCCCACAGGGTGGAACCAAGAACCTCACAGCTGGTATCCCTAAAAGCAGCGTCAGTGGTGTGTCGTCAAACACTGGGCGGATTTCCGCACCTTCAGGCCTTCGATTAATCACATACCGCTGTCCAACCTTCTATGAACGTGAATATAAATCGACCTCTCTTTGTCTTCCCCTTTCTCTGCCATCCCACAAACCGACCCAAAATTTCTAGGGCTTTCTTGTCTTCAAAGAGAGATGCAGATGTCACAACTCACCAGCTTCCTAATAGCGCTCTCTCACTGGCTTATTATTATTTAATTTTAATTTGTCATTTTAAATATTGTTTATTTATTATAATTATTTCTAAGATTTATCCGATGGGAAAAAAACAATTCTAATTGAATTGAATGGCTTTCACTAAAATAAATAATTTTCCTAGTTCTAATTGCTAACTTAATATTGTCAACTATTAATTATATATAATAATCGAAACAATAATGTTATTGTGTATATAACTATCTTTTATTTATAAACAATTAAAAAGAGATAGGTATAGTCTATAGTTGATAAATCGAGATATGTATCGTGTAGTAAAATTTTATAAATTTTAATATTGAGTATCGTATTATAAGATACGAAAAAAATTTTAAAATTAATTGAAATAATATTTATACATGTAAAATAAAAAATTTAAAAAATATTATAAATTTTAACAAAATTGAAGATTATAGAATGCAAATTGAACAGAGGATTTTTTTTAATTTAAAAGTTTAACATATTTCTTAATAGTATAAATTTTTAAGTAAAATATATATTTTTATATTAATTTATTAATTAAAAAATAAAAAAATTCATCATGTTAAAATTAAGAAGGAATTCAATATTTTTAGTATTTTTTTGTTGAAAATCTAAAAATTAAAACTCATAAAATATAATTTTTTATATTTCAACTCAAAAAATTAATAAAATTTTTTTTAATTAATTTAAATTTAATTTATAAAAATATATCGACTGTATCATATAATACGTCTTGGATCCTAAAATACATATCAAATATTATATGATATATTTTTAATAATTAATTAAATTTGATATAATTATAAATACGTATTATTTTTTACTAATATCATAATATATTGCACGATGTGTATCACGTATCTTTCGATAATGATAATTATGATATAGTCAAATTTTAAATAACACAAAATGCTAAATTAAAGTAAAAACAAACGCAACAAAAAGTCCGTATGCCTCTTTCTTGTTTATGCAAATCGGGATTATAGGCTGATGAAACAGGTCTAGTCAATTGGTCCATGGCCCCAACAACGAAACGCCGTCGTTTTCGTGATATTTAATTTCAAGCCCTAAAACATGGCCAGAAGCAGTCGAAGCAAAAGAAGATCCGACGACGATTCCGCTTCGGAGTCCGAATCAGACGAGACTGACAGCCGAGACTGACAGCCGAGACTCTTCCCCTGACAGAAGCTCCCGCAAACAAAGCAAGGATCGAAGCCGTCGTAGTAAAAGCAAAAGCAGCCGCCATAGAGATACCAGAAGCCAAAGCCGTCGCGACCGTGACTCCGCCGATGATTTCTCTGCCGATGACAGCGATGAAAGTGATCGAGGTCGTAGTAAGAAGAAGAGGTCTTCTAGAAACATCACGGAAGAGGAAATTGCTGAGTATATGGCCAAGAAAGCTCAAAAGAAGGTTTTTTTTTTTTTTTTGCTTTCATTTAATTTTTTGGTCAAAAATTTTGAACTTTTCGGTGGTTTAATAACTGATAATTTTAATTAGGCATTGCGAGCTGCGAAGAAATTGAAAGCGCAAACAGTGTCGGGTTGTTCAAATGATTCGAATCCTTTCGGCGATGCCAATCTCAACGAAAAGTAAGGTTTTTTTTTTCCCAAATTTTATTATTATTATAAGTGGTGAACATTTATAGTGTTAGAACCAGGGCAAGCTATAAGAATTTCAGAATTTGCTACTTGGCGCAATTGAAGTACTTCTTACTTTACCACTGATCAGGCAATTGTGTGTATTAAGTTTAACGAGGCACATGAGGTGGAAGAAGAGGCTGGATCATTTTCACCAGAACTGTTGCATGGTGATGAAAATGAAGAAGCTATTGACCCCTGAAGAGGACAAGGCTATATTGGTAACTCAATATCTTAATTGCCTCTTAATGAGCATGCAAGCTAAGCGGTATTTATGGTTAACCATATTTTATGTTAACAGGAAAGGAAACGTATGGCCGTGTTCGAGGAGCAGCAAAGACGGATGCAAGAAGTTATGGCATGAAAACCTACCCCTTCAGAAGACAACTTTGAGCTAAAAGCCATGAAAGCTATGGGAGCAATGGAGGAGGGAGATGCAGTACTTGGCTCTGGTGCTGAAGTAAACTTGGACTCACAGGTGCTTTAACCACTCGTCCTATTTTTGTTCATATAAAATTGGGAATTGGCAGTTGGCCACTCTCTATTTTTTTCTTGGGAAGTCAACTAATATATGTACTGGTGCAGGTGTATTGGCGGCATGACAAATACCGACCTAGAAAACCAAAATATTTCAAACATGTTCACACTGGATATGAGTGGAACAAATACAACCAGACCAATTATGATCATGACAATCCACCTCCTAACATTGTGCAAGGATACAAGTTTAATATTTTCTACACAGAACTTTTCGATAAGACAAAGGCTCCTGGATATACCATTGAGAAGGATGGAAATAGTACGGGGACATGAATCATAAAGTTCCATGCTGGGCCACCCTATGAGGACATTGTAAGTTCATTTTGTTTAGCCTTATCATGACCAAACCACTGATCCATCTGTAGATGTTTTTTTCCAAGGAAACTACTAACTCATTTGCATTTGTTCCACAGGCTTTCCAGATTGTAAACAAGGAGTGGGAATTTTCTCATCAGAAGGGATTTAACTGCACATTCGAACGTGGAATTTCGCATATATATTTTAACTTCAAGCGCTATCGCTACCGCAGGTGATATGTGGCTTATTTTGCAATTTCAGCTTTTGAAGCTGTTAATTGCCCACCCAGGTTCATAACCATTAATTTAACGGATTTGTGAAAAGTAAGTATTCTCATATTTCCCTACATAGTGGGCTGGGTTTTTCCTCTGCTCATCACAAATAATATTTCCATTGAATTAGGACTCTTAGATTGTAGTTGCTTGTCTCTCAGCCTGATTGAATAATTCACCTCACCATAGCACTGTCCCTTGAAGATGTGTTCCCAGTCAGTCAAACAATCATATCTTGCCCCTTGGCTATTTTCATTTTATTTTGGCAGGATAATTAGGCTATTGATACATAGAAATATTCATCTTGGCAGATTGATAATTACATTAAATGGTAGTATTTGTTTATGTGGAAATTGGATGGCAGACAAATCCTATTAGGCTATTATTAGTAATAGGCAATAAAATATAGCTTAGAATTAAGAGTTGTTTGGAAAAAGAAAATAAAGTTTTAGATTCACACAACTCCAAAGAAGTAGAAATTTTGAATAATTTTGTTAAGGAAACATCTCCAATTCTCATCCCAGTAAACTACTTATACTTTTCCAAAGAAAATCTCCTAATATTAAAAGCAAATGTTGGCAATTAGTTTCACTCAATGGTCAGGGATGTCATGCTCATCAACTTGGATAATACTTTGGTTCTTGGTAAGGATTAAAGGGTAAATCAAACAGATTGTTGTGCATTATTTCCATGAGTGTTTTGCCCAATCAGCAAAGGGCTTTGCTAGTAACCAAAAATAGTCGTGAAAGACACTTTTGCTAACAATTCTGGCTTTTACATAACACTTTGGACAGTGCAGTGGGTTGGAAAATATGGGTGCACCACAAACACCAAATTGTTTTGCTCTTGACTAAACCCCATTCGCATCTTTGTTTGCATCTTCCTAAGCCTTTCTGGTTGGACCAAGGAAAAGCATGGTGTCTTCGGGTCAAGGATTCTTGTCCCATTTGTCCTTACCCAAGAATGCCAAAGTAAAACTAGAACAAGGTACCTACGTTGCTTTCTGCCATATTTCACTTATGTATATATTTTTCAACAATGGTAGGTGTTTTTTTTTTGTTTAAATTTACTATTAATTGATATGATTGTCATATGTTATAAACATAGTCATATAAAAATTCAACTCTTTTGAAAATTCAACTCAATGATGAGTGTATATTTTTCATACTCAAAATTGACTCCAAATCTCTCTTATGGGATCAATTCTTTAGTATTATAATAATTTTTTAACATCCAGCTGCAGGTTAGAGAAGTAACAGAATAGTGAAGATGAAGAAAGCTAGAAGGAGGTCCACCAGAAATGGTCAGTCTAATGAATTCCAGGAGTTAACAGATGGTACAAATCAATACAATAGGGGTCACAGTGAAGCCATTGCAAGTGCGGACTGCATTAATGTCACTGCTAAACAAATTTGTTCCAAGTGATATGTATGGAAACATGGAGAATCAGAATGAAGTTCAATCTGATACAGAGTTTGTGCTAGAAGAAGAAAATTCTAACCTCATTCAAACCAAGTATCTCTTAATATATGTAAAGTTAGCGATGGCAATGGGTTCCCTTGTGACATTTTTTCTTTCTCATTGAAGATGGAACACTTGAATAGCATTTGATTTCACAAGATAACAAGTGAAATGTTTGTGGCCAGGCTTCTTAATTGTATGTTCAAGTACATTTGAGATTTTGTCTGGCACTTTATCTTTCATCAAATATCAATTTCACTACAGTGTCTGTTGACAAGTATATACTTGATCTTAGAAACATGGCTCTCTGGCATCTTGGAAATAATTCTCACTTGATGGAAACTAAATTTCAGATTATTGCCTTGGTTTTTTGATATCCCACTTTTCTCTTTTGATTAGCCCCATTTTCTTGACATCTTTCAGTCATCCAAATCATCCTGAATGTGTTTTCAAACAGCCAGCCATGTTGGGCTAACCAACCTTGTTTTTGTTTATGAACATTTCCCATTTGCATCTTAGATTGTACAAATAAATCTAATTTTTGTTTTCCAAATTTTAATATCTGAAGTGTCCACAAGGACAAAAAGTCAATGTTGTCATAGCATGCCTAACCCTCAGCAGTCCCATAAACTATAGTATATGCAAAAGAGATGACACATTCATGTAGGGACAGAGCACACAATCACCGGAACCCTAAACAATACTAGTTTCTATTATTCAACTTCCAATGGACACCCCATCTGAGCTGAGCTGTACAAGCAAAAAGTGGCAAGCTCTAAAAGCATCACAGCTACAATCATGTTGTTCCAGTTTCTCATGGCCATGGAAGCAATGGCTTTCACAGATTGCATTCAGGCTCAGAATCTTAAGCCAGGCAATAAAGATTTCATATGCAATTTATATATATATAAATAAATAAATAAATAAATAAATAAAAACCTGCAAAGAATGATTGTAACGTAAACATGGGAGGTCCCCCAGAATTAGTCACAGCTCACGCCTGTAGAGAAGCTCACTTTAATGGCAAAGTAGAGAGGAAATTGTGCCTCTCCCAAAGTCCCACCTAACCAAAATCCACCTAAAAATTGAAAGCTCAACAAACTCGTTCCTTCCAATCAATACAGGGTGGCCTTCAGCACGGGCAATCATCATCAGTCAACTAGAAGAAGCTCAACCATCAAAAAGGAAACAGGTAAGTTGGGAGTAATTTAATACTAAATCTGGGATGTACTTTCTGTGAAATTTAACATGTACTATTTAAGTAGCTTGCATCTCTCATCCAGTGGATTTAGTTATAATTCTCTAAACCAGCATACCCAGTCAGCTGCACGAGTCATTGAGATCAGAAAGCACACTGACATATGCCAGACAAGTCACTACAAGAGCTGTGGTATCTTTCCTTTCAATGGCTATCTGGACTTGAACAATGAACAGGCTGTTGCATATCTGTCAGTCCATTGGTTTAGCCCCGGATCAAGCTCAATAGAAAACAGTCAAATCGAATGATAATTGGATAAGTCAAATCGAATGAACAGACTCCACAACACAGACAGAGCTCAAGTCTTGAGTTTATTACCCAAAAGACAGCTGCTGCAGCAATTTTATAGTCGAATTTCCATTGCATAAGTGTTAGCTGTAAATGAAATTGGCGCTGCACTTTACTCCAAAAAGGTTTTCAACTTGTTATCATTGTGTTTGCTTTTTGGGCCGTCCACCATCCATTATCTATGAAGATCACAAATCCCAATCTTCTAAACGCTTCTACAACTCTAAGCTTCCATCCACGATTCAAACAGCCGTATTCTAAACGAAGAATGTCCAGTGGATAGGAAGAACAATGGCTTCCCACGCCAGATGCAAACAATCTGTAGCAGGAATGGTTACTTCCAAAGATACCCAAGTTCCCAAGTTAACAAAGACTGTCCCACAGAAATCCTACATCAAGTTCTTAGGGTTACTTGATTATTCAGCTAGAACGTCAAGCAACAGCCTTCCAGTTTCTACACATACTAAGAACTTAGCATTATGGAGTTAAAAGTGTGTTTTCTCCCATGCATTTTGCTGGGATCGCTTTAGTTGGCAGCAACTCATTTACAAGTTTTTCTGGTATATAGATTTAAAAGCAAAAGGGGGAATAATTACTCATTTATGGCAACTCAAAGTAAACAATTATATCAACAATAATAACACATCCTAGGGGGGCAGACAAGTCTTGATTTGGTAGCAATTGTGAATAAAGTTCAATAACAAAGTATTGATAGTGGGCAGATTTAAATATGCAACCACAATTTCCCAGCTCCTGCAAAGATTTATACTCCATTTTCTTCAACTAAAAGCAACTTCAGTTCCTGCACGTCCTAGTAAAATCCACCATGATACGTTGTCGTAAAAAGTTAGAATCCACGATTGAGCTGAATGGTCAAAAATGAAACATGCATTTGTCTTTGAAAATTAATATGAAGCATGCATTGATGATAGCGAGTAGGCTAAATGCAGATAATAAACACCAACCATAAAAGGGCTGAAATATAAATATCATCAACTTAAAAGTTTTTAAAAGCTAGAATGGGATTACAGGTTCCTTCTTCAAAGAAAATTAATATCAAATAGCAATAAGGAATCCGAAGGATTACATAAACCAAACAATAACTTATGTTCTTCCGAATCTACAAGAGTGTAAAAGTTCCAAAATATAGACATGATACAGAAGAAAATATACAGTGCACAACACCACAAAACAATTGGATACACATACAGTAAGTTTTACAGCCACATTCTCCCCACTAAGACAGAAGTTTGTGTGTTTGCTCAATGAGCAACAAATCTATTTCTTTGGAAAACCCCACGTGCCAAGACAAAATCTAAAACCATGAGCAACTCCCTGTCAGCCATGCTCCTCACAAAGATACAAAACAAAAATAAATTAAAAAAAAAAAAAGCAAATTGCCCATTAGAGAAGAATAAATTAAATTTCCATATCCATGTTTCATAGTGAGAATAATACCCTCAGTCGCAGTAGGGTTTAACCTTAAACCTGTAGACAAGCTTCTTCTTTTTTGAAGTTGGGTTGTCAACCGTAAGCATTACTTTACCCAGTTCACCAACTTTGAAGCATTGGGACACAACTGGCTCATCTTTTGGAGACATCTTTGTGGGCTTCTGAATGATGACCGTATAGCTATCTTTAGCATTTGGCATGAATTCAGCACCATAGCTCACGTCCCACCCAACTACCCGGATCTCCCAAACAAGGACACATTTCTGCAGTGCAAAAGTTACCAATTATTTATAAAAGAGAAGATACCTTACATTGGTCACTGGCACAAATACATATTAGCCACTTATATTTAGTTAAAGTTAGTAAATAAGAGGAGAATGAGGGATGAGCACGCATCACATGTAGGTATAGCATGAAGAAACAATGAAATTGCACCTCATAGATTGTTATTTCAACAGTTTGCTTGGTCCCTGGTTTCACAGTAATCTCAGTGGCAGGATCAGCATCACTGAATTCTGGATTGCAGTCACAGTAATCCACACTCAAGCCACCATATTGAATTGGTACTTGCTCAGGTGCTATGTACCTGTTTTATAAATCAAAATTTAGGATATTAACCACTAAGAAGGTGTACTACAGAATATGGAGAATACCAACTCAATTAGTTCAAAAAAATTCACTCACTTGAAAAGGGTTTCAGCAGATTTCGCCGGCCCTGCGAAAACAAACTTGCTCTTGGTTCTTTGAGTCATGAATGGACTAATCATCGTATAGAACACGAGATACCACCAAGGAACATTAATAAACACCTAAAGAGAATACAGAACTGAAATCTATGAATCTCCAAAAAATCGGACAGAGAATAATAATCCCACATTAGAGATATAAAACAAACCTGTTTTGCAACAAACTCTGGATAATTGTCCTGAAGCAACTGAAGAGCCTGCTTCGTTGCCAACCTAAGCTCCCGTTTTCCAGGTCCAGGAGAATTCTTGAGATCACTGACCTGAAAAATAGTATTAATACCATCAGGACTAAAATCAAGCTTCCTGATACTCTTCTCCAAGAACTGAATCCGCCAACGAAGAAACTTCATTCGCTTCTCCTCATCTGAAAACGCTTTCTGGTACAAATCCCTATTCTGAAACTCCCCATAAACATTGTAACAAACAGGATGCCCTTCCCTATCTTGTCCATGCATGAACACAACTTTCTCCATATCATCACCAAGATCTTCATCCAAAAGCTCATCGATTCCGAACTCTTTCCTCCACCGGATCGTGTTTTTTATCATTACAAACGCATCTTTCACTTTAAAATCCCTAGCCCTTAAGAACTTCAAAAGGATGACATCACTCCTATCATCTTTTAAAAGAGGGATACCCCAAATGGAAACCTCTTTTGGCTCTTCTTTCTTTTCCTTATCTGGGTTTTCTTCACTTTTGGTTTCTGAAGTGAAAAGGTGAGCATCTATAGCTTCCTGTACAAGCCGCTTCAGTTCTTCCAAAGCTTTTCTTTCGAAATCAGATAGATCAGCCACTTTGTTGCTTTCCTCTTTGAAAGAACCCAAATTCTGAGGAATCTTTTTCTCTTCAACAACAACAGCAACGTCTTCTTCAGCACTAGTTGTTGTGGTAGTAGACACAGTAGGCGCTGGTGCTCCTGCCTCTTCTTTCTCCATCATCGCCGCCAGCGACTTCGACTCCGTAACCACCTCTTGCGACGGCAGTTCTGGTGGTTGCTGTAGCTCAGTTTCCAACACCGCTACAGTTGCTGCTGCTGGGGCTGGTGGTTCTTCTTCCTTTGCTTTTTCTGTTGCAGCTGGTGGTTCTTCTTCCTTTGCTTTCTCTGTCACAGCTGGTGATTCAGATTCTGACTCCACTGGTTGCGGTGGTGGCGGTAAAGGCGGCTCTTCTTTTTTTGCTTTATCCGTTGAATCAGGTACCAGTTCAACAGGTTCCGCCGGCGGCGTCTGCTCCTTTTTGTCTTCTATAGCGGTTGAAACAGATTCCGTAACAGAAACAGATACAACATCTACAGGAGACGGCAGTGAAGGGTCTTCTTTTTCTACAACAGCTGGAGAATCAGACTTAGTTACGGCGGGTGGCGGCGGCGGCGGCGGTGCCGCCACAGGGGGAGCTGGGGCTGGAGTTTCATCGGCCATGTGAAGGGAAAGAATGGGCAGAGAGAGAGAGAGAGGTAGTGAAGTGAAGTGAAGACTGTGAAGAGAACAAGAGAAGGTTCAAAAGGACAAGGGTGGAACGGTAATAAAAAAGGGGTATGGAATCCTATGCTCTAAAAAGTTCTCCAACTGTATGCCAATGCTCCCTTCTTGTGTTATCAGACAACACTTCACCCTTGCATTGCAGCCTTCAATCAAAAGTTTTTACCACTACCTTTCTTTCTCCCTTTTAAGTTTGAACAATTTCTTATCTATGTACCAATATATATATATATATATATATTCATTTTTCATTGACAAAATATTTTTTAAATTTTTTTTAATAATTTAGAAATTTTTTTAAATTTTTATTTTTTATTACATTTAATTAATCTATTGTATTTTAATTCTGAGTCAAACAGATTATTATGACTAATTATTTTTAACTGAAATATCACTTATTATATGATATTCACATAGTATATTGATACGACCTAACAAATGATGAGGAGTTATGAATTTCACATCTGATATTGTGTATTAAAGTAAAATTGAGCATTTAAGGATTTACGCCACTCTTCAACATGTGAAATGCTCTTGTTGGAGTGTGGAGCCATTAATCCCATGTCAAGAAGTATGTATAGTACTAGTATTTAAGGTTTGTAATTACTTTTAATTAAAATTTTACTTGTCATTTTATATCATATAATATTGACATGATATGTTAACACGTCCTAACAGATAATAGGGAGCCATGAATATCACATCCTATGTTATGTATTAGAGTAAAACTGAGCATATAGAGGATTACACTACTCTTCAACTTGTGAGATGCTTTTGTTGGAGTGCGAAGTCATTAATCTTATTTCAACGAGTATCACTAGTACTAGTATTTAAGGTTTGTCACATTTTTCACTTTTTCCGTAAACATTTAACATATTTCATTTTCTACGTCAATACCATGTGATATAAAAATATAAAATAATAAAAGTAAATGATTTTATTTTATGTAATTAAAAATAAAAACTTATTTAAATTTTCTTAAATAGTTCAATAATTTTTTAAAACATTATGTCTTTTTCTTTTTTTTTCTTTGTATGAGATTCACAAACTACTATATTTAAAGACAATTAAACATTAATTAAAATTGAAATATCTTAATAATAAATAGATCGATCCAAAATTTTAACAACACCAACAACACCAATATTAGAATAGATTTTTTTGATTAACTCAAACTTAAATTCGTAATCAAAAAATGGCAATCAGACTACCACAATCAACACACCAACCAAATCACTCAATTGGAGTAAAAAATTAATAAATTGAAATAGAAGTAAAGGTAAGAGCATTGTCCACATAGAAAAAACCACCCTTCAAACCTTGCACTCCTATTTATGAGATATTTATATAAGAGAAAAAAATTATGGTTCTAGAAGTCCAAACTCAAATGGTCACAATTGGGTGATTGAAATACTAAATTTTTTCATCTGACAACCTCAAATCGTAAAAGATCGAATCTAATCCGACAATTATCTGCCAATAGAACCATTTTGGAAAACCCAGAAGACATCCAAACTGAAGTGATTGAGCATTTTAAGGCTTTTAACAAGAAAAGTCCCACCTTCGAGCTCAATCCTTCAATTGCCCTTTTCATTGTATCAATGACATATAGAGAATACATTTGGAAACTTTTTTCATTAAAGAGGAAATTTGTAGACCAATTTAGGACTGTGATGAAAACAAAGCGCTTGGTTCGAATGGATTCAACATTAACTTCCACAAGAAATTATGGCCTGTAATCAAAGGTAATGTCCTAAATTTCTTCAATTACTGTTACATTAATGGTGTATTCAACAGGAACGTCAACTTTTCTTTCATTACCTTAATTTAAAACTGCAAAAGCATCACCATTCTTTCTCAATTTTAGAAAATCAACTTGGTTAAGAGCGCTTACAAGATCTTAACAAAACTATGACCAATTATGGGTTCGATTATCAATGACTTTCAATTCACATTTTTCAAAAAGAGATAAATTCTCGATTTCTCTTTCATTACTAATGATCTTACTGACTCTATAAAGAAAAAGAAGCACATGGGATCATTTTTAAGGTCGATTTCAAAAAGGCGTTTAACTACGTCGATTCGAAATATTGAATCTTTTTAATGAAGCTAATGGGTTTTGGAATCTAGTGGTGCAAATGGATTCGACATTGTATCTTTACAGTTTCAATCTCTATCTTTGTCAATGGCTCTCCCACATCTCAATTTCACATGTAAAGAGCCCTAAGGTAAGGTTATCCACTTTCTCCCATGCTTTTCAACATTGTTGTGGAGTATCTATGTATTATGAGTCACAAAGCAACATCTTGCAACCTTTTGGAGGGTTTGAGCATCCACAATAATCTTCCCCCATCTCTCATCTTTAGTTCGTCGATGACATTTTCATTTTTTACAAGCCAATCCTTTGTTATCTGAAAAATGAGAGTAAAATTCTCAATGGTTCACAAGTTGTTTCAAGGCTTAAAATTAATTTTGCCAAAAGTAGCCTAATTGGCATCAATGCATCACATCAAAGCCTTTAACTATAGGCCGTTTCTCTTAGGTAAAAAGTCAACAAGCTCCCAACCAATTACCTTAGCCTTTCTTTTGGTTCCACTACTAATTCTCAGTCTTTGTGGCAACTGATCATTAAGCAATTCCGTTCTAAGCTTGCTAGTTGGAAAGGAAGATAGCTTTCAATGGGTGGGAGACTTACTCTCATAAAGTCAATGCTCAAAACTCTTCCTCTTTATTACCTTTCCATACTTCAAATGTCAATGAAAATTAAGAACAACTTGAAAAAATTCAAAAAGACTTCTTCTAGTTAGGATGCGATGAAAAGAGAAAAATCCACTAATGTTGGCTGGTCTTTTGTTACAATACCCAAAAATTGCGATCACCTTGGTATTGTTGATTTGGATTTGAAAAATCACACTCTTTTCAATAAATGGTTATGGTGATATGCCAACAAGCGCTTCGACTTATGGAGAAATGTTATTAAAGCCAAGAACAAGTTTAATCCAAAGGTTTTTTCCTTATTGTTCCATCACGTAAATCATCAACTTTATGGAGGAACATCACTAGCTCCCTTTCTTTCTAACAATGCTTTTCATGATGCGGTGACTTCTAATCTTGGTTTCTTTTCTACTAATGGCCTCATAATCCATTTCTGGATTGAGATTTGGATTGATGATTGGCCTCTTTTTTTCTCAAATTCCTTAGAATTTATGTTTTAGCCTCCAATAAAACAAAAGTGGTGGTTGATTTTGGTTCTTGGGAAAGCAACTCTTGGAGTGGTCTATCCAGCTTAGACGTAACCCTTTCAATTGGGAATTGGGTAGTGGAATTCCTTCTCTGATCTTATTAACCTAATTCAACCTCACCCTACCCACCTAAATAGAGTAATATGGAAAAAATCCAGTAATGGAAGATACACGCCCTTTTCTTTTATTCAAACTCACCAATCAAAATGTTGGCAACCATAACCAATCTAAAGACTACTTTGGTCTAGCAGAACTCCCCTAAAGGTTAGAATCTTTATTTGGCAGGTCCTTCTAGGCAAAGTTGCTGTCAAACATGAACTTCACAAAAAAAGGTGCTTGACATTAATGCTGCAAAATTTACTATGTGTTGTGTTGAACTTGAAACTGAACACTTTATGATAGAGAGTTATTTAGGCTTAATTTTGATAGTAATTTAGCTTAGTTCTTGTAGTAAAACATAAAAATTAGTAGATTTTATTTTATTATTTTAAATTAGTTAATTTAGGTGAGTTAATTTAATCTTAGTTAATTTTATGCCTTATTTCATGTTATTGTGGTTAAGATAAGTTGTTATTGATTTATTTGTGCTTTTGTAGGTATTTGATGAAAAAAGAATTTTAGTGAAAGAAGAAGAGCAATTTCAAGGTGTAAACTTCTACTACACATGTTTCGGTATTTTGGCCATAACTTTTTTTTCAAAGTTCCAAATGAGATGATTTTTGAAACTTGGAAAGATAAGAGAAAGAGCTACAACTTTTGTATTTATCATTCACCCAGTTCAGCATGAGAAATGGTAAAAAATCTTGTCGAAACTAAACTACTGTAGCAATCCTAGAGCAATTATGATTTTTGTTAATTAACTGGGCAAGGCTGTGAGCCACATAGTCTTATGAGAAAATCCCAGTTGTAATTGACTTCTTTCTTTACCCAACTTAACCTAACTTCAAAGTCTTATAAAAATAACCTTTCAAAAGACTTTGGAGAAGGAACAAAACACCAGATTGATAGTTGAGAGTCAAGCCACAAAGTTATTGAAGCCAAGAAGAATTAGAAGGATTCAAGGAGACTTAAAGATCAACAATATAATCCTTAGTTTTTTCTATCTTTTTGTTATTCTCTTATTCCCTTGGTTTTGTTTTTAATGTTTAATTTATTTGATGATAATATGTGACTTGATGGGGAGCTAAACTTTTTATCTAAGATTATGATTGAATTCAATATGTAGTCTGATTTATTTATTCTTCTTTTGTTTATATTTGATGGATTTAAGTCATTTATTTTATTCTTTTCTTAATGCTTTTAATTACCTAATCACCAATTAGATTGAATTGGAAACCCAGGTTAAACCTTGACAAAGGAGATTTAGGTAGACCTTGAATAGGATAGCATATAATCGAATGCACTTAGTTAATTAGGTGATTTGATTTGCATATAAGGTAGACATATACTTATAAGCCAAACATAGCCAAAATTAGAGTATGAACTTAATAAATATTTCTTCAATTTAATTTGCATAGACATATAGTAAATTAATTAAGAGATGTATTTTTATGAGAAACTTGACAGAAGCTGATAAATAATTTAGGATTGTAGGTTAGCAACTTATTCCATTAAACTAAGTTAAGAGAGAGAGAGAGACAATAGTTAGATGAAGTATTAAGGAACACCACAATCTTAGGCCTGGTAGGTAAGTGAGTTTTATAAAACAAATTTACTATTTAATTTAGTTTCAGTTCATTAGTTTTAATTTTTCTATTTAATAAATTAAGGTATTACAATTTTAGTAGTTAGCAATTAAGAATTAATTCAATTCTCTGTGGGAACAAATTCTATTTACTGTTATATTATTTGTTAACGATACGTGCACTTGCGTGAAAAATCAACAACAGAAAGCCCTTCTTCCTTTTTTTTTATGTGTTCTGTTGCTTGGTAGCTTTGGATGAACAACAACGCCTTATGAGGTTTATAGTGCGTACACGCCACCAATTTTTTATGCAGCATGGAACAATTTTAATCCACCTTCAAGTCATTCCAAATTTGGAAAATGCTTTTTCTCCACCATTTGGTCAATTTGACTATGTAAGAACGAAATCTTACTCCAAGGTAAGCACCTCGACACTGATCACCTTCAAAACATCATTCTAGTAAGACTTGCTCACTAATACTAAGGTAAGTGGCCATTCCACCACATCCCAACCACGCACTTTCTTTTCAAACCAAGCAAAATCACACTAAAGAAAAGGAAACTCAAAATAATAGCTAACATGAAATGGATAAGACCACCCCCAGGCTCTTTCAAACTCAATGTCGACAAATTAACCGTCAGTAAGTTAGGACTTACGGGAATTGGGGGCGTCATTAGATACCAAAATGGCTTTATTAAGAGAGTTTTCTCTTCGCACATCCACACCAATTAGTCTAACTACATTGAGTTTTTAGCAATCAAGGAACATCTCTCTTTATTCTTGTCATTTCCATGGGCCTCATGCAATCTCCACATCGAAAGTGATTTCAAGAACCCCATTAGCTAGGTTTTGGACCATAATTCAATTCCTTGGCATATGAAGAACATATTTAACTACATCGAATCACTCAAAACAGGCATCAAGGAAACTTCTTTTACCCACACTATTAAGGAGGCAAATATCTTGGCCAGTGGACTTGTAAAAGCCGAAGCAATCAGGTCTAATCACTTCTGAACCCTCTTTTAACATTTATCATTGCAGTGGCTTCATAGTACTTTTACATAATAATTAAAAAAATTAAAATACAAAATTAACCCTTATATATATATATTAATTTTTTATCTAAATCTTTATTTTCTTATTACAATTGATTATTCTCTTTTAACATTTCATTTAGAACTAATTGAGCCTTTATTTGAAATTGCCATGTAACTAATAGAACTAACCCCATTTGTCAATTGAGATAAGATTGTCATGTTAAATAAATAACATGTAAACTAATAAATTTTGTCACATGATGTAAAAGACACGAAATAAGTTTTGTGATTTGGACATTACTAAAAAAGATTAAAAAATTAGAAGAAAATAGAAAAAAAGGTTTTTTATAAGGATAAAAAACTATTTGGCACTTCTACTGTTGTGGATTTGAAACCAATTAATATGTAAAAAAGTCATCATCAATCTTTTTTTTTTTCTATTAAGCGCGACTAATCAGTTAATTGATTTAATCCATTTAATATAATCATAAGCTTTATTAAGATTCATTGAAAAAATAGCTTTTGATTTACAAAATAAATGGGTTTGAGAATAAAATTTTGCATAGGATTATGTTTATTCAAAGAATAATATCAATTAATCATGTGTTATTTTTTTAACCTTGATAAATAATCTTTAATTTCATATTTAACCTTGCTTCTTGATTGTTTTTTCATTTTTTCATTTTTATTATATTGTTAAATTCTCCTCACATGAAAGTATTTAAGAACATCATTTATTTTCTGGAAAGAACTCTAAGAACTCTATTATCCGATTTATTTAATTTTTTTATGTAAAAGGCTTTGATTTGATTGTTTTTCTTTTCATGTCATTATTTCTCCCTTAATTTTTCATTTTTTTATTTCCTAGTTTTTTATTTTTAATTTTTTGCAATTTTACTATTATCCCAACTTCTTACCAATTATATTTTGAATTATTTATTCATTTCATGAATTGAACACTTGCCAATTTTATTCAATAGCAAATGAAAACTTTTATATTGATTCTTCTTCTCCTAACACTTTGATTGAATTTTAGAAATATTTTATCTTCTCAAGAATTTTTAATAAATTTGCCAGTAAAATTTCCTTGGGAGATTCTATCATTGGCATATTTTATTTACTTGAATTATCAAAATTAAAATATATGTGATGCAATATGAACATTTTATTGAATAAGAAATGAAAATCTTTTTATTGAATTTTTTTTTAATTTCTTCTAAATTTTGGTGAAACTTTAGAATGTTTTCCCCACTTAAGAATTCAAAAAAAAAAATTCACCTACAACTTCATTGAAATTCTATCATAGGTTTAATTTCTAATTTATAGAATATTTTAATTATTATATTTATTAGTTTTTAAATTTTATTAATTATTTATAAATAAGTCTCCTTGTAATAATAAATATGAGATTTCCCCCATCACTTTTGGTAAGGTCCCATAATCATTTTCACTTTGAAAAATTTAAGAAAATCACCACTTGTAACTTCTTTAAAATTTCCCTTTTAAAAAATATTTATTCTAAATAATTATGATTTTGAATGTAATTAATTAATAATTTAACACGATATTTTATTATTCCTAAATAGGATTTTTAAAAAAGTTTCATAGGTTTAAATATGTATATAAAAAAAATGTCATTTTTATAATTTTTATTATTCAAAGAATTTTTTTGAAATAATTTCTCAAATTTAAATATGTGTACGAAAGAAAGAAAAAAATAAATAAATAAAAAGGGAAATAAAAAACCAAAAAGAGAAAAAGGTCAAATACCTTAAATGGGTTTAAAATCCAAATCAAAGTGGTCCAAAGTTGTTGGATATGTGGATGCCGGTGTGGTCGGGTTAGATCAAACTTGAAAGCTTTTTTTTAAAATAATAAAAAAAATTAAATGTTTAATCAGATTATGAGTCAAGATAATAAAAAAATATAATATTTAAATAAATCTTTAAATTAGTAAAAAATATTTAAATAATTTTTTATTTTTTATTATATTTAATCAAATTTTTATATTTTTATTTAAAATCAAATAAACCTTTAGGATTGTATTGGTAAAAAATACCATTTGTTATTTTATATTTACATAACAGTGATATGATATTGATGTGTAGAGTGAAATATGATATATTATTATGTTATCATGTCAAATTAGCATACCATGTTATTATCAATTATGATATACTAACATATTATATTATCCTTAATTATAATATTTTTACATACCACGATTAATGTCATATTAAATAAAATAACAAATGACATTTTAACTAAATCAATCATTAGTTATAAGAGTTTATTTAACTCAAAATTAAAAATATAAAAAATTATTTACTTAAAATAAAAATATAAAAAATTGATTGAATATAATAAAAATATAAAAAATTATTCAATTTTTTATATATTATATTTAATAAAAATTAGTTGAAGTATGTATGGAAATACTCTCTGGGTCCGATTTTATGTCTCTTTTTGATTTTTTGTGTGAAGTAAACTCATTTTTTATTTTTTATTTTTAAAGATTTGCCAAACAGTTAGCCCAAAGTTAGATTTGAAGGCCCAGATTTAGCAGCCCAAAATGTGGAACCCTAGACCCGAAAAAGTAAGGGGACGGAAAATTCCCGAATTCCCACAGACGGATGCCAAGGAAAGGGGAAGAGCGCAACGATCGTTACCTAGCTGGAAGCATCGTAGCTGAAGAAGAAGGAATCAAAGGAACAATAAGAAGGAGAAGAAGGAAAAATTATAGTAGTAATTGAAAACTAAAAAAGGCAAATGGCAGAGAACAAGGACTTGATGCAGGCAAAGTATGACGTTAACGCAAAATGGGATGCCTGCCTCGATCTGACGGTCCGCCGCTTCGTTTACTCATCCTTGGCTGGAGCTTTTGGCGGCCTCCTTTTCTTCAGTTTGTCTCTCTTTCATCCAAATTGATTTCTTTCAAGATATTGTTTTTGAACTGCTCAATTGCTTAATTGTTGAAAAGAATTGTAATTAATTAGAATTTAGCGTTTTTGAGTTATAGATTAAGCCAGATGACCAAAAAGTCAATGGCTTTTGGATCTGTGTTCTGTAGTTCTAGTGATTGCAGATTGGTCCATTAGGTTCTAGAAATGTCTTCTGATTGTCTGGCTGCCAGCAGTTTTGGATAAGCTGTGATACGGCGATATCTAATAATGTCTGAAATTGGATGAAGCTATGTCTGTTTTGAATGCCAAAGGTCTTGTAATTGTTTCATTAGATTGTAATTAATTAACTCTCAGTGCCTCTGGTTTTGTACCTGCGACATGGAATTTTGTGCTTTTAAAGTTTACATGCATGTGCATCCCCATTCATAGATATGGATGTAGATAATTAGGCACATACATATACATGAACATACCTACCCATTAATATACATTTAATTCGAAACATTTTAGAGCAAGTGGCTTCCGTAAGGATCTGTGTATGATCGATGATACCATATCATGCTCTTATCTTAAGATATTTGAGCAGTACTTGCATCCCTATGTGTGTGTCTTACTTCACTGACTTGTGTTCCAACAGCAGAACTAGCTCCTGTTAGAAGCGAAATTTTGCCATCTTTGTAGATTGCCTAGAATCAATGATGAAGTGGATTAAGGTTTTGCTTCACAGAGAGGATGGAAAGGGAAAGGTTTTAAATCTTGTGTTTCATTACCACCTTCCTATCTTGTATCTTAACCATTGAGTTTAAATTTTTCCTTCCATCCTTCCTACCAAGAAAAGCCTAAACATTTAAACTGACTATGCGTTTTAACTTTTATAGTTAGTTTGGTCCCTTTGATTTACATTGAATTTTTTTATGGTAGTCTTCTACCCAAGGGTTGTTAGTTCTGGGCTTTCTTTTTTACTTTCCTTCCTTGAATTCATAATATTGATGCATTTTGATTTGTCATACCAGGGAGTCCAGTGACTCGATGGGCATCTGTAGCTTTTGGTGCTGGGATTGGAATTGGATCTGCATACACAGATTGTTCTCGTATTTTTGATGGATCTTCTGCAACTTTGGCTCCTCCTAAACTGGCAGATGCTCCTGCTCCTCAGGTAGGACTAACGTTTTATTCAACTAAGAGTTTAATCTTTTGGACTGCTTCCTTTTTAAGGTCGTACTTTCATGTTTTAGTTGTTTTTAGTGGTTATCCTTTGTCTATACCAAAGTAAAAATTTTCATAAACCTGCTAATAGTTTTTAAGGTGTCAAATGGGTGGATATGCATCAGCAATAGTAGGGCCATTCTGGGTTAGGTTATGATTGGCCAAATTACATAACTCATTTATGATATCTTCAACTTCAACACCATGCCCAACCAATGATGTTAGAGCCATATAGGAGTCAGCAACCTGAATCAAATGTTAGTGATGATGAGAAATTTTATCCTAAGATAATTTTTTATGATAACAACTAGAACTAAAAGAGAATGATGTACTGAAATAGTGTGATACTGATGGATCAAATTTACACACCAAGGCATATTTCATAAATTTTTAATATAGGAAGTTGGAGTTTTTCGGGGATACTGAAAGGTTGGTATGTGTCAGTTATCTGATAGTTTGACAAGAACTCTTCTCCTAAGATGCATGTGAGCTGTTTGAGTAGAGTTCTTTTGGTTATTGCAACTTGCTTATAGGCATTAGCTTAGAAAAGGGACAGGAAGATATCTTTAGGTCAGTTACCTACTCAGTGTTATACCATACTATTGAAACATTGTGAAGTATAGGGTGCTCTCTTCACTTCTCTCTTCTCTCTCTCTCTCTCTCTCTGCCTCTTTTTCTTGGAGTTCAACAAATCCTTAAGCCATCTCTTTGGTGTATATTTTTATCTTATTTATTTTTTAATTACTGCTGTGGACTTAAAACAACCATTATATAGTATTAAACAACTGTTAATTCAGACAAGGTAATCCTAAAAGATGAAATTTCTCAGAATATTAAAAAACTAAACTAGTTGTGAAATGTTTAGAGAACTTTATACTTTTATGAAAAGCATTTAGATGGAAAGCTTTCCACATAATCAATTTCGCTGCGCCCAAGGGGCATAGCCAATTGGTGCTTTGCCACCCAGTCTCTTGGATGATAATTATGTACAGCCTTGGCAGTTTAAGCACTAGTTATGTCTGCAGTAGATGTCAAATTTTCTGACACTTTTAGTAGCAGTCTATTAAGTTTGACTAGTTGTCAAAAAAATCAGTCTATGAAGGTTGTTTGTCAAATTTATTTCATGTGAATTTTACTCTATATGTTGCAATAATCTCTATAAGAAAGTTTATTTTGAAAGTTTATTTAGTTCTCTGTCTGATTTCCAGGATGGACAGGAGTGAGTTGATGTTTTGAAGTTCCTCTAAGTTGACAGTTTAAGTTCAGAATTTTCACAAGTTGATAGTTCTAGTCTTTCTTCCCCAGATATGTCTTGAATTTGTAGTGCAAACATTGTTGTTGGTGGGTAAACAATTATGATGCGCCAAAAATTTGGTATCAATCTTGTTTTCTTTTGTTCTCTAACTATATCATGAGTGAACACAATTTGGAGGGGAAAATGAAAATAATTCCTGTTGCAGGCTTGAATTTTGTTTGATCATTGTTAAGAGTTGTACTTGTTTGGTCTGCTGAGTGCTGTCTGATATGTGAAGTTCCTTTTCAGCTGCCTCATTGCATAGGAAAGTTAATGATGTATATGTAGGTCTTAATTTTTTAATCTCTTTATCTTATATTTATTGTAGGTCATATGTTTTTTCTTCTCCCAGCCCACTATTTTCTGCTTTCTCATTTGGGTCATATGGGACAACTGGACAGTGTGGTCTTTTGTGGCTAAAATTTGGGTAGACAGTGCAATATTAAAGGATGTAGAGAATCTAGACTAGCTTTTCAAATTATTAGTGGAAGAGAGGGAGAGAAGGCTTCCCCAAATTCCTTTAATTTGAAGAGCTTAACAAGATTGGGAGTTTTAGAGGATTGTGGATGAATGCAATTAATTCTCGAAGAACCTCATCCTTCTATTAAAATGTTGCTCAAACTAAAAGTGTTCCCTCCCTCCCTTTTTATTCTCTTCCTTCAATCCAAACATAATCTTAGAGCTTGTTTCACCCAAGTTTGTGTGAAACAGGGCAAGCTTTGCCTAAAGAACCCAAATTATGGTCAATTTTCCTTGCATATGTAAGAAGCTAAAATTTGAGGTCATTTCCATGTTTAAGTTAGACAAAACACAGTGGAAAGAGGAGAAGAAAAGGATGGTTTTAAAGCTACTTGTCAATGGCAGAGCTTATATCGTTCTTGCTTTCTTATCCTTTGTGTATGGAGATCAAAATTTCTTCTAATCCTCTCTTGGGTGGGAATTTGAGGGTTCAACCGGGTGAAGAGCCTACAATCCTATGAATGCTCAACTGGCCTATTTAGGTTAGGATCGAACTGAACCGATATTCACTAAACCATCCAAACCAGGTTGCTATTAGGGTATTTACCTCAATCTCAGAGAGCATAGTAAGAAAGATGCAGTAGTCATAATCAGCTGTACCAATTCTACCTCTAACAACATACAAGATAACCATAAACATAGATGCAGTCTCAGGTTTTTACAAGAAGGCCATCATGTAGCCAATTTCTCATCAATGTAAACGCCTGCTCTGCATCTCCATCCTCATCAGGAGATCCAGGTCGATGTGCAAAGGCATGACCTCTTCCTTTGAAGATTACCACCCTAGACCCCTGGCCAATGCTCTTCTCAAACTCACTCAAAACACTTACTGGACAAAGAGGGTCATTGTCCCCTGAAATGAATAAGACAGGCACCTTTACTTTAGATGCTGTTGTTGGGTCCATCCTGGTTCCATAAAATGAGACGGCAGTGCTGAAATAAGCACCCTGATCTGCAGCTAAAACGTCTATCACTCGGCCACCTCCAAAGCAAAACCCAATAATACCAAGTTTCTTGGAAATCCCTGCAGCTGTAAATTCATCAACGATCCATTTTGTTGAGGTAGCAATGTCCTTTGCAACCCTCTCCGGATCTTGGCTAGCCAACCATTGTTCAAGCATTGCTCTCTGCCGGCCTTCTGCCCAGGGATCACCACGAAATAAGTCCGGAACAAGGACGCTGCAAATTTCACTTGAATATTATGATATAATATTCAAAAAAATTACTGAATTATTTAAAAAATTTTAAATAATTTTTTATTAAGTTTTTATAATTAATAATTAATTCATTATTATTGATTAAAATATTATATCTATTAGAACACGACAGCATGATATAATGCAACATTTGGATTAAATCAAAAATTAAAGATGGGATTAAAAAGCAGAGAAAACAACCTTTGGGTATTTTAAGGTTAAGAAACATACTTGTAACCATGGCAGGCAACTTGGTAAGCAAAGTCTCTGGTGGCTGAATCCTGGAACCCAAAGATATCAGACAAGAGCAACACACATGTTCCATTGTTATTCTTAACAGCCTTAAAGAGATAAGCTTCGATGTTATCATCGCCTTCCCCGATGGAAAGCTCCACCCCATTCACCAACTCACATGCTTCATCATCTATGTCGTCTTCCACTTTCACTGCCCAGCACCTCACCCTCTCGGCAGAACTCCTTCCCGATGATTCCCGGCAATTTAAAATGCATTTTCTCTGAACATAAACTGAAAGTTTGAAGTCAGAATTTGCAGATAATTCTTATAATGATATATTAATTAAAGAAACAAATGTTCAAAAAGAAAGAGTTTAAAAGGAAAAGTGGACCGTACGAAAGTTGGGAGGAAGCGGAGGTGATGGTGACGACTGTGGCGGAGCGGGAGTGACCTACTTCTGGTTGCGCAAAGGGAGGTGGAGAGCACGGACGAGGAGGAGGGTGTTGACGCCAGCCACATGTCTTCTTCTGCTTTTCCGAGGCGGGAGGGGGGAGAGAAGGGGCGGATGAGAGAGTGATTGGCTCAAGATATTTTGTTTTTGTGGACAAAATATCCTCACAACAGAAATCCGTTGCTCACTAACTGCCATTAAAAAAAATATTTATAAAAAAGATAATTTATATTTCAATTATTATATATAATTAAAATTTATATTTATAAAAATCTTCTTTTTCTATTTTCAAGGGGCACTTGTTGAATCACCAACCCACTTCTTTTTCTATTTTCAAGGGGCACTTGTTGAATCACCAACCCACTTCATGTTTAGTGGTGAGTATTTGGTTAAATCGATTAATTTGATTAAGGAAAACTATTAATTGACTTACTCAACTTTCTTAAAAAAAATTAATCGAACCAAACCGACTTAAGGGTTTTAATTGACTTTAACCGATTTAATTGATTTTTTCAACTTTTTATTTTTTAAATTTATTTAATAATATATTAATATTGTATTTTATGTTACCACATATTAAATTATTACTTATAATTTTACTGATATACTAATATAGTATATTGTTAATATATAATTTTTGATTAGTAAGTATACTATGTATAGTGTATTAAGATAGATATATTATATAATGTATAATTGTGAACAATATATACTTTATTAATATTTACTCTATATAATTAATATATAATTATATAATATAAGTTATTATATTTAATTACTTATATAAGTTATATTACTATAGTATACTAATATTTATAATTTAATATAATTTACTATGTTAATATAAGTTATACTATATTATTATAGTTTATTAATAACTTATAAAAAGTAAGTTACTTTAGTCTATAGCGTATAGACTATATATTGTATATTAATAAATATGTTATATAGAGTATAATATATGGATAACTTAATATAAAAATAAGTTAATATAATAAGTTACATTAATTTGTTAACACATTATTAACTTAAATTTAGGATATAGTTTTTATTATATTTTGCATTTTGTTAAATTTTAAAGTAAAATATCTTTATTTTTTTTAAATTTTAATCAAAATTATACAAAATTTATTAATTTTCAAAATAGTTTTCCTTCTAGACCCTGGTCCGCAAGTTGCTTGCCACCATCAAGTGTCTCTTCTGAATCTTTTATGGTTGCAAGAAGCCGCTGCCTCCCATGGCCGTCCAAGTGACCATCTTTTGCTCATTTCACCAAATCATGGCATCTGTTTGCAAGCCAAGCCAAGCCACAAGAGGACCCAACTTATATTAACAATTCACCCCTAATTATATATAGTAGAGATTTAATCCAAAATCCTAAACACACTTGATCACTTTTTCTCAAGCAAAAAGGTGAAGCCAAGAAATTGGTTGCCATTATTCCAACCGACTAGTAGCAGGCAGTCACATATTCAATGTTGACAATTGAAGACGTTAAATCATAACAACAAAGTGTGTCGAAGAGAATGAGAAGGGGCAACTGAGGCTGCAGTTAGTCCACCTTTGTGTTAACCAGTGCTTACTTGTGGGTTTTGTCTGATGAAATTGCAAGAAAAACTGAAACCGTCCACAACCATGTTTTGAAACTGCTAAAAAGAGTAAGCTATTTGGAGAAAATGGGAAGGGTATCGGAAGGAGCACTAAGAGGGGTAGAGAAGTGTGTATCAAGAGCATAAGAAGTTTTCAATAAATCTGAAGGCTATGTTACAGTTGTTGGGTCACCAACGTTGTAAGTCTATGAGTCAGATTTTAAGCAGGGAAGACCAATCGAGGTTTGGCACAGAGAACTGATCTTAAACAGCATAAATTGACCACTCAAGGTAAGAAGCAGGGGGGAACACATGATAAACAATACATTCAACTGACCATTCAAGGTTTTAGTGGTGGTGCACATTCAGGCCTCTAGTCTGGTTCACAACAACTTTCAGTAAGCAGACGATAACCTTTTGAAAAAATAAATTAAAAAAATCAAATTTTTGTATAACGGTTATCAACACAAGTCAAATGCACAAGTTGTCCAGCAGAACTATACTCAACAAACAACTTTGCTATACTACACTAACAACTACTTGAAACTAATCTTAATTAATTCACTATCCATACAACTATATACATTCCAACTCATTATGTGGGTTTAGCTTTCTGTGAGTTTACCTATATCAATGCTCTAGTAAACTTCAAGAACCTCCATGACGATAGTAGAGAACAGACCGATAGATGGCAGCAACATGGAGAAAACAGACGAGAACTATAAGAAGATCATCCAAGAGGCCAACTATCCCCAAGATTGCTGTGATTTGACACCAAGCATTTATGATGTCAAGCAACTGTTAGTTACCAAACAAACATCCCAAGATAATTAACAAAAATATGATGTACCTTCAGGAATAATGTCTATGGGGCTGAATATGTAGATGGCACTTAAGAACATCTGTGCAGAAGAAAGAGAAATAAGACTATATCTATACCAAAATTGATAAAAGATAATTAATTTCCTTGAATTAAATACTACACTAAACAGCTGAAGCAATAAACTGAAACATAGAATCTAACAAATTATTCATTTTACTCTAAACGATCTAATTTAACTGGCAACATGATGTTTTTTTCTATAACAAATTCAACAACAACTATTTGATGCCCACCAATGGCATTTAGGTATAGAAAAAGGCATGCAAATGCTAGAGCTTAGCTCAGCTCAACCTCATTTACCACAGCAGCCAAGCTGAGTAAAAATCTAGGCTCGTTTAGAAAATCAAGCTCGAATATGAGCCTACAGAACCTTGACTTGTGAACCTATTAATATGATCATATATATATATAGGAAAAGACTACACCAAATCTAGGTTTTTTAAATTTTAAATTGCCATGCTTGAATATGCAATTTTCAAACTCACAAGGAGCTCAAGCCAAAGCCTGAACAGCTTCAGACTGAGCTTAGTTCAGGTCGATTGCACCCCTATTAGCAAATCCAATCACTAAGATAGTTACTGATGTTACAGTACATTATGGTATCGTTTATGCTTCAGCAATCAGATCAAAATACACAAGGCATGATGGCCCAAGATATGGCTAAAAAACCAGAATATTATAGAAAAAATGGGAAATAATAAACTTTTTATAGGAAATGTTACTGATTTTTTTTTATTTTTTTTCTTGTTACCTTCACGCCTATTACCTTTCAATGAGTCCATAAACTCATTGTCAAATCTCTTTTGAAAGTTTCTTATAATTATTACTTGCCACATTGCATGTACAGAAAAAGGAAAAAATTTCCCTGCATAATCTTGAAATCTGAAACTAGAATACATCACTAGTATTTTTAAACTTCCCAAATTCATATTTGAATCTAGTTAAAGAATAATAACGCAGCAATGTTTCTTACTTTTGCAGCATGTCTTATATTCCAAACTTTTGTTGCTATTGTTTGCAAAGGACATAATGATTCCATTCCATTAAGAACTAAAAGTCAGCCAGATTAGTGTTTAACAGGATTAATCAACATTTTTTACTGCTCTCCTAAAATGCTTCAAACACAACTGAAATAAAAGACACTCAATTGATCAACACAATTTAACAGCAACTTTTCCATATCATCATTTGTCCTTGTAACTTCTTAAAGTGCAAGAAAATTCAACAAGTGACAATTTGAAAGGGTTGGAGGAAGTATGTGTATGCACAACGCCTATGTTACTCAGACTTGAGAGTGAGTATCGGATACAGTTATGTGTCCAGCGTCACTAAGTTCAATATTTTTTAAGTTATTCGATACATTTGGAGAGTTGGACCTCATGCCCGTGTCCATCAGATATGTATTGGGCATACGTTCAAGGAAGATGAAAAGTCGGGGCAACAATAAAGGTAAAGTGTCTGGAAAAAGGCTCCAAAAAGTGAGCAATCTCTATCTAACATGCACAAGTGCTCTAAAAGCATTAATTTAGCACAGGTACTGCATTATAAATCTAAAGACTCCGTTGAGTTCAGCAGAAGAAAAGCCAAAGCTCTTAGAAGTTATTATATTATAAGAAAGACAATTCTTCAATAAAGCTATAAATCTAAAGACTCCGTTGAGTTCAGCAGAAGAAAAGCCAAAGCTCTTAGAAGTTATTATATTATAAGAAAGACAATTCTTCAATAAAGCAAATGTAATGTGAAAAATGATCCAGATGAGGAACACTAACTTAACTGCAAGATATACACGAGCTTTGATGACAAGAGGAAGAGATCTCTGAGGATCTGTCATTTCTCGTAACAACCTGCGAAGCAGGAAAGGAAGGTCTTGTAGTCTCTGCATGAAAGAGAAACTGGGATTCAGATGTCAGATAAGAGTAGCTCTCAAAAAAATCAAAACACTGAAAGTCCTAACAATTGTTTCTGAATTTTGTACTAATAGGTCAGTCCTAGGATTGAATTATTTTGGTACATAACTATAATAGGTGCAAGAGAACGTTGAAGGAGTACCAGGAATACTCAAAATGCTAGTTGGTATACAGATTACTCACAAAGCAAGAACAAAAAACTTAAAAACTTTAAACAACCAGAGTGGCATGTGATGCAGATAATTTATATATTGGGAAAGTCAAGATTAATTATCAGAGTTTAGAATTATGATCTCCATTCGACAGTGGATATTTTAGGAAATTCTTTGCATAGGCCACAAAGAATTATTCATTGTACTAATTTTATGTTTGTTTATGCAAGGGATTACCACATTGTACTTGGTCATCCTTCAAAGTTCCTTTCTTGAAAGTTAGGATTATCATACAGTTTTGTTGATTATGAGCAGTGCAGTAGCATCTGGTTCTTACTTTGAGTCAAAATGACAGTGACACTTGCAAAAAAAAAAATCATACTTTCCCTTGTTGCCCTCAAAGTTACACTTGCTTATTCTGTGGTCAAGGGCTTTTCGAAAAATGATATCAAACTAAGGGTCAAAGTTTGCTTAATCAATGTACAAATCCACTTTAGGACTCTATAAATGAAGTAGATAAGTATACCTTTTTACACTCAGGTAAGGCATTAGGTTGAATTATTATTTTGAGAAAAAAAAAGGAATGAAAAAGGGAAAATAAGTAATAACCTCATGCTAATATGTAAAACAACAAATTGGAATAAGGTTATATCCAAGAATAAAGGTTGTTAAGCTGCATAGCAAATTCAATAAAAACAAACGTGCACACACCTGAATGAGACCATTGGATTGTCCACCAAAGTATCGGTTGTATTTTTCAACCTTTTCCAGAACCTCAGCGACTGCTGAGTTATGACGCTCCCTTAAAGAGGCCTCACTAGGAACCAACAAAGTGATGTGACGTCGACACAGGGGGCATTTACATGGGTGAAATGAGGATCCATGATGCCAAACAAGCATAATACAATTGCCTAAATAGAAGGGAAATTGTAGAATTATTTCATTATCAACAATAGTTGGAACTAAAAGTTGTTTTTACTGAATAGTCTTACTGATAATCGATGCCATATTATTTTAGAAGAGATTATCATATAGTACAAATTGAATTGGTCTGACCAACCTGGGTTATGTAATAGCCATAGCTCCAGAACATAAAAGACTTAGCAGTTTGTAATGATTAAAAAAGTGAGGGATAGGGTTTAACATGTATTGGAATTGGTTTCATTCAGACTAGAGATTGAAAGTGTAATTGGAAAGCAAAGCAAATAAATAATAAATGAAATAAATTTATTAATAAAAAATAAGGCATGCATACAGAAGTATGGTATCAAATGTTAGCTCGGTAGGGTGATAAGTTGAAATGTTAGCTCAGTAGGGTGATAAATTGATTAAGCTAGCACCGTGTGGTTTCCGAGGTTTCAAAAGGACAATGGTAATTTAAAGTACAAATCAAAAAAGAAATTAAGGAAAAAATTCCCTGTTTATGCTATAAAAAGAAAAGATTTACTTGAACTTAGGAAGATGGGACTTTGGGGATTACAAAGGAGGGTTGGTTAGGGGTGGCAGATTCTGGAATTACTTGTTATGTGCTGAGAAATGAGGGGAAAGAACAAGAAAGAGGACAGAAGGGCAACACAGGCTAGAAATTTCTCACAGGCATAAAGAAAAACATTATTGTTACAAAATTGACTCTAACAATTCTAGAACTACAGGTATTTGTATGGCGTTGTGGACACACATTTGTGTAAGAGTTATACTCAGTAATTCTGATAAGACTGGAATTCCCAGTATCATAAGATTTAGTAATTTAACAACCCATGGAAATCCAAAACTCAATTCCAAAAAAAAAAAA
>NW_018397262.1:1392661-1482893 GCF_002168275.2 Theobroma umbraticum
AAAAAAAAGAAAAAAAACCATAGTTGACCATAGTTTAGATGGTTCCCAGCAAAAGAAGAAAATTACAAAATGAAACTAGTAAGTGCAAGCCTAAAGACTCAGCTAACTACCATGGTCTCTTTTTTTTTCTTTTCCACAAGACCTGATAATTTATTTAAATAATGAGATTAAAATAGATAGCGAAATGAGATATGTATAGAACTTTTATAATTTTGATAATAAGCATGGTTGTTTGGTTTACAATTAATACTACATAGCCATGAGGACAAGGACAGATCCGAAAAATTTACTCAGCAGGAGCACAAATTATTAAGAATAACTACGCAAAACTTGATAAAATTAAATACGAGAATAGCTTTGACAAATTTTATCATAGTATAAAAATCTAATTACCTATTTATGCTATATAAACTGTTTTTAATAGTAAAAAAAAGTAACTTTCTTTATAGAAAAAGAGTAACTTATTAACCCTACATTCAAGTCATTTATTTGCTTTTTACTTACATAGTACAAAAGCCCAAAAAAAAAAAAACATATGAAGGATTAAACAAATTCAATTTTTGAATTTCATGAATAACATTATAGGTAATATCATGTTGATATTAGTATATGTATCAAAGAAATATAGACTATCTACTTGTACTACTATTATATACTTAATAGAGATCAAAAAATAATAAGCAAATAGCAAAAAGTAAATCCTATGTGTTAAGGTCACAACAAAGTGGATCTCTAACTTTTATGAAAGTGAATATGGACATATTTGCCATTATTTATTGGCAAAGAACTTTAACTTTTATGAAAATGAATATGGAGATTTGCCTTTATTAATTGGAGGATAAGCATATTTTGGGCTGTTACCTAGCTAATTATTTAAACCTTTAGGTTAAGTGATTTTTTAAATGGTATTAAGTAGTCCAAAGTTTGAATACTTTTCATATTTGCATAATCTGATATATCAGTTTGCGTAAAAGAGTTCTCATAGCATGATTGAAAGTCATCCAATAATTTCAACTTTTAAGTTGAGTAAATTTTCACGATAATTATCTTGGATATTTCTTTTTCTAACGTATATAAAAAACAACTTTGTTTTCTTCAATTTAGAGGTGGAAAAATTAAGATTCTTACAAAAAATTTTAAATTTGTTATCATATATTAAAGCCATTTTAGGATTTGAGTGGGGGCAGCTTCCCCCGCCCTAAATCCATCCCTGCTTGGGGATGATCAACATCATGGTGAGACATATCTGCAAATAGTCATGCACCTTGATCATTAACACCTATGGTATAACGTTTCTACACCATTGCTAATCCCGAAAAGGAAAAAAAATAGTAGATTATGACCCTTGTTGATGCAGAAAAACCACCATATCCTCATTCCAGGACACTCTGAACTTCTAAGAAGAACTCTATATAACCATCTGTGAGCTCTCCAAACAGATAGGGTATACTGCTTCCTTTTCTCCAACTGAATTATTTTCATGAGCATTTGCTACTTACAGGTTTGATTTAATTTTGACCATTTTTAGTTCATTCCAAGCGTTTGTTGGTACTTTGCCATCCAATCTTTCCATGTCTGCTTTACCCAATAATTTAAGCAATATAATCTAAGAAACTCTGTAATTCTATGCATCTAATTTCAATTAACAAAAATTAAATTAAAAAAGAATACTAAATTGGTAACCATTATTTCCACCTAATAAAACTTGTATGGATCAAATAAATTTCAATTAAATCATATAAAAAAATTAATAATGAAAAAGAAAAGAGAAAAGGGAAAAGCAAGGCACCGCAGAACCAATGAGAGCAGTTGGCTTGGCAAGGAACGTTGAAGCTTCCATGGCAAATAGAGCAGCAGTCGTTCACCGGAGGTCCCTCCATCTTCTCGCTCAAATTCTTAATCTCATCTAACACTAAAGCATCGGTTTGGTTATAATCTGCCTCAAAGCCTGGGCCCTAAGCCCACTCAACGTCTTCACCAGTTTTCCTCCTATTCTACTACTTTTCAAATAGTTGAGAAAATTTATAATTAAACAAGTCATATGTCCAAAACCAACCATTAATCGCATTATCTGTTTAAAACAATAATTTAATTTAAAATTTTTTAATTAAAATAAAAATGTTTAAAAAATTAGAAATGAATTTAAAAAATTATGAAAAAAAAGAAAGAAAAAAAAGGAAGAGTAAAGAAAAACAGAGAAAAGAGAGAGAAGGGAGAGGGGAAGGGGAGGGTCAACATCGTCCAATAAGTACTCCCTTAGATCTCATTCTCTCAAACTTTCTTCTTTTTCTTTTACTAACCTCGAGTTTTTGACTAACTTCTGTATTCACTTCGGTAATAAGCATTTAAGATTGTACGATTTAAAACCGTGACAAATAATATCAAAGTAAATTAATAAGTAAAAAAAATAGTCATAGTAATTGATTAATTCATGTTTATCAATTCAAACAAGATAAGTTAATTTTAAAAGATATGTTGTCCGTCTTAGTCAATCGAGTATTTAAGGTCGAGGCTGTGAAAATTATGGGAGACAAATTCGAAGAGATCGAAGTTAGCATTGAGGAGTTAAAAGAGAATTTTAGTTATAGCAACTACAAGCATTGATCCAAAGAGTTAGAAGATGGATCATTTTGAAAAAAAGGCAAAAACAACCTCAACTAGAGTTAGAAGGATTAATAGCAAGCTAAGGGATCACACATTTTGTATAGCAAGTTAAGAGAAAGGATATATATATATATATATTAAAGAAAAAGTTGAAATTTTTTAAAAATCCAATATATCCCTTTTTTAGATTATTCACTCTAATTAAGTTAATAGAATAAAACTAAAGTTTTATTTTATTGAAAATCAAAATGTTTAATAGCTAAAACAAGTGTAAACTAATGTAATACTTTATATATATTTATATTATATTTTTAAATATTAAACAAAATACATTATTTATTAATATAATAATCTAATCGGGTCAAGTTTGACCAAAAATTTCATGCTCAAGCTGGGTCCAGCGATTGGTCAGCTTACTGGCATCAGTGGGTAACTTAACCAATGGACACCTCTATTTTTAATTTATTAAATTTTTATCCATTTAATCAACTTTTTATTACTATTTTATTTTCCAAGTTAATGATAATTAATTTATTTTAACTAAAGATAATTTAATGCATTGATCTCAAAGTTCGTATACAATTGAATTAAAAAAAAGTTTTAAAATATTTAATATGTAATTGAATTAGAATATACACTAATTAAAATTTAATTTTATTGGCAAACAAAAAAAAAAAAACAGTAGAAATTGGGAAGACGGTTTCTATAAAAAAAAAAAAAGGAGGAGAGAACATGGATAATTAGATAAGACATTGGCTTTGCGGTTGGAAGGGAAGAAACGAATTTCTTCAACCAAAAATAAGAAAGAAAAGAGAAAAAGTGATGAGTTGCCATGTCTTGTATGTTACCAGTGTGAATATGAAGCCCCGATTTGGAAATGGGGAATCGCATACCCGAAGGCCCCGCCCGTTTTCCTACACGTTTCCTTACTACTACGGGGTTAAACATTTCCCCGGAGATGGAGATCGTAGCATTTCAAAACGGCGCCGTATACGCCCATCTGCGGTGTCCCTGGAGCTCCCGCTTCTTCCCTTCAACATGAACGAGGCAAGTTTTCTTTCAAAATTGTTTCCGGTGAAAGGTAAAAGGAAGCGTTGAACTGAAAGAATGTTTAATGGGAAAGCAGGTGCTTGTTCCGTCGGAAAGCAAAACACTGCATTTGTATGAAGCCAGATATCTAGCTCTATTGGAGGAGGTACATTTTACAATATTTTTTTCCCCTTTTCTTAATTGGGGTATGCTGCTTGTTTAGTTTTTTGTTTCTTGTTTTTGAGATTCCCATTGAATTCTTTGACATTGTAACCAATCATGCCGCTGGGGGATAGACAGGGCTTTAGACTTTTTTACTACTTAGTTTTATTAATTCATGGTCTCTAGCCTTTGAAAACTTGAAGGATTTATTCAGGTTCCGTTTGTTTGGTGACTTTGCTAATTGTTTTTATACTCTTTATTAATACATACTATTTGTTTATTAGTTTTGATGAAGTGGCAAGTTATGGTTCACTAATTATGTTTGTAAATTATATACAAACATTGAATCAGATATAAAAACTCTGGCTTTTTCTTATCCACAAAACAATAAGGCTTCGTTTAGTTCATGCTTTTGCTATTTATAGTTTGCTATTTATCTTGCAAAAAATTGAAAAGCAAAAAGTAAAAATATCAATAAGATGCAGTCTAAATTTCTATAAATAGGCTTAAATAACAAAAAAGCCCTTGCATTATGTCAATTTATGCAATTGGGTCTCTATATCTTTTTTATTTGTACCCCAAAGGTTCCTTTCATTTGTAAAAAAGACAAGAACTTATTCTTTTATTGTACCCACACATGCCCTTAATCTTGAACAAAAAAATTAATGACCATCAGACCTAATGTTAGTTGTCATTTTCTGTCCACATGACATATGCCATGGATTGAAGATGTGGTCATGTGGCAGTTGAGGTGGCCACATTATCAAACTACGTCATATGCCACATGGTGGGTGTGAAAGGGTAAAAGGGAAAAAATCCACTTCAATTGTCATGTGGCCACGTCACATGCTATATGAATAGAAAATGTCAATTGGCATTAGGTTTGACGCCTGTTAATTTTCCGTTATGGGGATACAATAAAAGAATAGGAGCTTCTTTGGGTCTAAATCAAAGGATAAGGATTTTTTTGGATTCAATAAAAGTAGAGGGGTTCAGTTGCATAAAATGATTTAGTTTATCGGTTTTGTTGTTATTTAAGCATAGCTATTTGTGAACTGATGTGTATATCACTTCTATTAAAAAATTGACGTGTCATTTTTTTACCCTTGCCACTTTCCTACATTCCATAGACCAAGAAACCCTTATTACATACAATAAAAACCTCTATTGTTTTATTATAACCACACATGCCTTTAATTTTTACTAAAAAATTAAGGATGGTTAGGCCTAATATCAGTTGGCATTTTCTATCCATGTGGCATATGACGTGATCACGTGGTAGCTGAGGTGGCCACATCATCAAGCCACATCATATGCCATGTGATGGGTGCGAAAGGGGAAAAGTGAAAAATCCTACCTTAACTGTCACGTAGCCACATCATATGTCACGTGGACAGAAAATGCTAGCTAGCATTGGGTCTGCTAGGTGTTAATTTCCCATTATGGATTAAGGGCTTATGTGGATACAATAAAAGAATAGGGGAGGGTTCATTTGTCAATTTGAATCGATGATTTGTCTAATTTTAAGTAATATATGGGATACATTTGTTGGATGGTGTCACCACTTCATTAATACTTCTTTTTCTTCTACTTGCATTTTGCATTTTGGTTCTTGTGTAAGTTTTAATCGAGCCTTCTAATTACTACAACAAGACTATAAGCTACACCTAAATGGTGCTTGTAGTTTTGCTCCTAATACTATTCTTGCAGTCTTTATTAAGAAAGAAACTCTTCGTGCATTTTGTGTTGGATCCAATCGCCATTGGCAATTCAGGTGGCGAAGCATCATTTGCTGCTAGATATGGTTGTCTAGTTCTCATAGAAAATGTAAGAAAAGTTGAATTTTTTTTATGTCATTGTTAGGGATCACAATACAAGAATGCTGAAAGTACTTAATGAACTAATTTCAGTTATATTACTCTGCAGATTGAACAATTAGATGTTGGAGCATTGGTCTTTATAAGGGGAATTGGTCGTGTGAAGATTATAAAATTCTTACAAGTGAGTAAAAAAAACAAACAGGTTTGCAGTTACTTCCGGTCAAAATATTGCTGCTCATTGTCTGCAGCACCCGTGTTTCTTGTTGGTTATGTTATTTTACCTTAAAACTTTTCTCTTATTAAGTCTTTATTTAATTTCTGGTTCTTCCTTTATTTTCAGCATTATGTGAGATGGCTATAACTTGAAATCTTTCTCATTTTAAATGAGAAAAATAAGAAGCTTTAGTTTACTTTTCATTTTTTTACCTTGTGGTGGTGTCTTTTTTTTAACAACTTGATTCCACCTTAAAAGAACAGTTTCAATCGAAAGCATTTTTCTGCCATATGAGTCATTGATGTTTCAAGTTCAGACTTGCATAGAACTTCCACTTGTTAACTTCCTTACAAGTTAGCATTCAGTCCCATTTGTAGTTTTTTTTTTTTTAAATCTTATGAAGACCTGCATGATTAAATTTTAGCATATCAAAGGAGTTGTTCATGAATGCTTCTGCAGCTGCTCTTGCTTCTGTGTTTGTCTGTATTTTGTTCTTTGTGATTGCAACCAACACAAACTTGATTGAATGAAGCAGTAAAACATACAAAGTACTCAATAAAAGCAATTGTCAGAAATGATCACAAGTTAGAGATATTCTTGCTCTTCAAAAAAAAAAAGTTAGAGATATTCTTGATAAATTAGTTTTTGAAAGACTGGTTCAATTTTTTTTGTCCATAGTTGTTTTATTTTTCTTTAATAATAGCACCATCATCTTTCTTGTCCCTTTTTTGTTTTCTTTAATATTTTCATATTATTGCTTTTGTTGTTCTGTTTATGCGTGTGTGTTCTTGCAGCGTAACTTTAATCCATTTGTTTTGTTTTGGTTTCTTTCTTTTTGGGTTTACAAATGCAACTAAAGGCAGATCCTTACTTGAAAGGTGAGGTCAGACCACAGCAGGACATGGTTCTGGACAGCACAACTAATATAACCTCAAAAGTTTTGCAAGTTAAGGAGGCACTTCACAGTTTGAATACATTGGAAATTAAGCTGAAGGTCTCTCTCTCTTCGTATGTGAGCACATCTATTTTCTTGTGTGCATAGACCCATATATGCTTGCGCTCATGATAGATTTAGTTTCTTGCTCCAGCTCTGTGATGCATTTTTTAAAGAGAAATGAGTATCTGGTGTATATTCTAACATCCTTATCTCAAAATGTGGTAGACCATAAAGTTTTCATCAACATGCTGAGCCTGAGTAAATTCTCTAGGGTATCATGAGAGTTTAGTTTTGGATCAATGTTCTAGGCCCTTTAAGGGATTTCGTTAAAATGCCCTTTAATTCACTTGCATATTCATCACAGCAAACAACAAACCTCAATCAGGATATGTCCCAAACAGTTTAAAGGGATATAAAGGTAGAAAGAAGCATATTACTAGCTTATTTGGTTGAGAACGTGAGATATTGTAACGTTATATTTACAGAGCAGTAAGGCATGTGGCCTCAGCATCTAGATTATCACTGTTCCTAAAAGTTTGCATAGTGCAATTTTGCACATAATCACTGCTTAGAGGAAGATACTTTGTAATTTATGGTATCAAATTAATGCTTTAAAACGAAGATTGTTACTTAGAGCTATAGTCACACCAGATGGTATAAATTTGCCTCTTACTGAAGTTTGCATTCTCTTTACCTATTTTTCTTGGAAAACATGTGCTTGGTATGCGATTACTGTTACAGGTTATTTTCCGCAAGATGGAAGTGCTTGTGAATGTTGCTTGCGTATCATGCCATAAGATATATAATAGGTTACGAGTTACAGTAGGAAGACAGCCCACTTAGTCCCAAAGAAGTGGTAAGTGGGCCTTGCGTAAGCATTATTAGAAAGTGTGGTCTTACAGAAATGATTGGCAATCTCTTTCAATCTTATTTGGACATGACCTCAAATGCTTGGTGGCCAAGGCCCGACTTGGTCTACCATTTTTTGACAAATTTATAGGCCAACCTCATCTACACAACTTTAAAATAAGCCTGATAATGTCTTAGAGAAACTGGATCCTTGAATGACCTTAACTATCTTCTGTTTAGTTTGCCAGATACTTGTTTGGAGTCCTGAGAACCAAGAGTCAAGACAGTGTTCATGGAAGCAAATGAGACATAGAAGCATTACTCTTGTGAAGTGATGCTGAAGACAGCAATTCTAGGTTTGAAGGTCAAGTTTCTGGCAGTAGTAGAAGCGGTTATCCCTGTTTATTTCTGTGGGATTCTTGTTTTCAAATAGTGTCTTTCAAAATTCTTGACCTAGACATGATTCTAACACGCTTCTTAATCTAGAATTATAGAATTAGGAGATTATCTTACAAAACAAATGTATGAAATGTTTGAAGAATGATCGATTCTGACTTTGATAGATTTGAGGTGTGAGCAAACTCAATGAGTTTTTCAGGTATGTTTCTTTGCCAAAGTTTCGAAGTGAAGGACTTAAGGAATGATGAGCTAGCAGTCTAATATATAATGGGAGAGGCAGACTAAAAACCTGAGTTAGCACTCTAATGATATGGGGGGAAAATCAACCCTTGCTAGAGCTCTCTCTGTTTGAACAAAATCTCATGTCCTCTATACTATGTGGCAGCCCCCTCTTAATTGTGCATTTGTATCCCCTATAAACACGAAAGATTTGTATTAAATTTTCCCAAGTTTACTTGCCTAAAAATCTTATCTTGAAGCATATCCCCAATAACTCCTTAAAGCTTTAGTATTTATGAAGATTGTGAGCACTGACTTTTTCAAGGAAGAAAGGAAGGCAGTTTCAACTTTTCAGTGACAAATCAGTATGAATTGTGGGTTCTTGATGTCATCAACCCTGCTGAGTACTAGTGATGATGGACTGCCTTTGTAAGTGCGAATATCTAATGGTAAGTGCTGTGGTGATGTTGTAGGTCGTGGTTGTCAAATTTTGTTAAATATACACTTGAGAAGTTTCATATAAGAAGGCAGAAATGAAGTCCTAATTCACCTAGATTGTTCATAATCTTAATTTTTTTCAGAGGTGTGTGGACTGCAGTCATGTGGCTGGTGGATTGAGCAGGTTTACTGTAGATATTATTTTAAGGTTTAGAATAATGAAAATATTTTCGTCTAAAATCAAGCTTTCTTAGTTTTTATTATGTTTACCCTTTAGCTCTATTTAAAGAAATTACTAGGACTAGTTGTCACGGGGAAACTTATGTGGTTGTCTTCAAAGGCTTCTTTTAAGAATGATATCAGTCAGGATAGTTTGCAGAGCTACCCGATATTCTTTTTCTTTTCTATGTGGTATCGTCATATTGCTTCCATCACCTTGTTGAATTTATAAACACCACTTATGCCAGAAGTGATTGTTGACAGGCACTATTCTGTTGCATGTTAAACAGTCTCAGTTATGATTTCTATAATCGTTTATATTTCTAACCTATCATATTATTTTGATTAATATGATGTATGATTTGCACTAATCTTTAACTCTTACATCATTAATATTAGGGAAATATACATCTCTAACACTTTGGTTCCAAGTGTTTCATTTGACATTTTGTGGTTTGCACTTTTCTTCAGATGATGTTGCATCAGTAGATTATTTTAACCATATAACCAAATTGCTGCTAGATGTATATTTATTTGTTTATTTATTTATGTCTTACTAAAGTAGCAGAGCGTACAAAATTGAATGAAAATTTTAATATGAAGATGATGTTTATTTGAAGGTGGTAACAAGCTTAGCTGGTAAAGGTTTTTGGTGCTTTTACCCTACACGAGGTAAGGGGGGTTTATGAGGAGGAAGTAGACTACCTTTATTGTGTAGCCCAACCATTAGGCCAAAGAGAACAAAAACATTATGGCTATTTGGTTTTGATAGCTCTTGAAATTCAATATACAGATAATTTTGTTGTTTTCATAAAAAATTTAATTTGTAATCCCTGCTGAGTCATAAAGCATTTATTAAAGCTTTTGAAACCAAATAGGTTATATGTGACTTCTGTCTAAACCGCAAGGGAGTAAAGTGTAATTTGTGCTTAACTATATAGCATTGCCATCTTTTCTGGTGCATATTTGCTGCTTACTCACTTATCACATATCTGCAGGCTCCAAAAGGGGCACCATTGCAGACTTCTTGTTTGAACTCTCTAACGTGGGCTGAAAATGAGCTATCCCTAGAATGTGACAAAGATTTTGTCCCATCGTCTGCCGAGCGTGTATCCTTTGCAGCATTTCAGCCTGTCTCTGGTATGTGATGCTTGCAATTGTTAAGTTATCTTGCCTTTTGTTGTGTCTGGACCTATTTTATGTCAAATGTCTCCTATCCTATTTTTCTTGCCTGAAGCTGTAGCACATGGAAGTGTATTTTTCATGGAAATGATGCCTTGAAATAAAATGTGGAATATCCTTTATTTAATTAAATTATGCAATACTTTTCTCTTTGTCATCCTGTCAAACTAAGAAGAACAGTGTTTATAGGTTACCCATACATGACTATTCTGCATTAAATCTATCCTGGTTTTGACGTTTAGGTTTAGGTAGTAAAGTCAAGGTATGCTCTAAGGCCTAAGGTTCAGAGGAATCCCAAAAAAGTGCCTTGGCCTCTTTAGGCAAGGTACATTCACTAAGGATGTACTTGAGGTTCACCTCACTTTAAATGCCCATTTGTTTTCTTCAAAATTTTGAGCTGTATTTTCAATTGATAAATATGGATAATCTAAGTGTGTCTTTTAGGAACAAATCTTGATAGGATCTTAGGCTACTAATACAAAATATATTCTGGCAAGCAGCGACAACTAATAAAGGTCTATGCACAAAGTAGCCTCAAAACAAGCAGAGGCAAAGCCAAGTAGAGGCTGGTAGGGGGCCTTCCCCAACCACCCACCCGCCCCGCACTTGTTATAGTGATTAGTAAACATCGGTATTTTTAATATATAGTTATTTATCATTTTAGTAATAAAATCTTCACTCCAGCAAGTGCTTTTTTTCCACCTTGCACCTTGCCCAGTTGCGGGTTTAGTCCACAGGTGAGACAAAATTAATCACGTGAAAATACTTAGAAAACTTAGGAAGCAATGAAGACTCCTGGAAGGATATGCCAGTAAGTTGATTGGTTTTGTATTGGCATGACCATCACTTGCAGCTTTTTATTCCTATTTGGATAATTGTATTTGATGTTGTTGTGTTTGTAAATGGCATGAGCAGAATGAATTTTCAAACATTAGACATTCATCATACGCATAACCATGAGGCCGGTTTCATTGTGCTAGCTTCAACATTTATGCCTTGGTGTTTATGCCAATGAATAGGGTTTTAGATCCTGAATTTATTATGTTGAGGGTTGTGTCACTTGCTTCAAACCAACTTGTATTTAAACTGTTGTTGGAAACTAGGGGTCATCATCAAAAACAATTTGGTGCTGTAGCCACAACATTTTGCTTGGATGGTAGGATTGCTAGAATATTGACATGCTGGAGTCGTTTGGTTTCCTCGTTGTATACTTGTTGCATCAAGCTGTGAAAAGTGTTGTACTTATGCAGAATAATTGTTGCTAATATAAGTTCTGGAAATCTTGTTTGTGACAGGATCGACTCAATCTGAACTGCTAAAGTTGCAGGAAGAGAAGTTGAAGGCAATGAATCTGAAGGATACAGCGCAACGGTTAGATAATTCAGTAGAACTAATCAAAGAGAATATCTCTATGGTTGCAGCCAAGCTTGCTATTCAGTCATTGGAGATGCAGTGAGCTATGTTAGAGAGGGAGAGAAGGAAGTCTATGCAGATGCAGCCCATGCGGACGAAAGTGCTATCCTCCCACCAATTGTTGATGTTGTATTCTCCTTTTCTTTCTGATTTATTCTTTGTATTATTAAGGGATTAATCTTACAAATGAATGCACATATCCATTCTGAGCTGCAGCAGGTTGCAAATGGATGGGAATGGTGGTGGAAAGGGGTGTACATGGACAGGGTCTGAGGCTCTGAATAAAACCTCTAAAAGATTCTTTAGCTTCTTAAGAAATGCAGCTTAAAAGGCATCTAATTTCCCCAATCAAAGGTACTGAATTTTTTAAACAAATCCCTAATGGTTCTCATTCTTATGCAAGTATTTGCTTAGTTTGGAAAATCATGTGATTCATTATTGTACAAGAATGTTTTATGGATAATGGAAAATATAAAATTTTCTATCTATACTACCTTATACCAATAAGAGAAAGAGTTTTTTTAACTTAATAAACATATTTTTCAAGTTACAAGTATAAGTCCAGGATAAATGATATCATAATTTATTTTATTTTTTATTGATGTGAAATTTTTAATAAATTAATAAATTAAAGTCTAAAATCATATTATGATAATTAATGAATTTTAATAAAAATTATAAAAAATTTATAAATAAAAGATAATATGTATAAAATTAAATTTTAATATAGTAAAATGATTTATGATTAAATTTGAGGAATGAATATCTAAAACTATTGTCTAAACTCAAATAATAATTTTATTATCTGAATTTTACCTAAATTTAATTATAAGTACTTCAATGGGGTCGAATTATATAAAATACTTAAACTGCATCCTTTTTTCTTAAAACTACTCGTACCCCAAAAAAAAAAAGAAGAAATAAAGCAGGCTGTACAGAGTAAAGTTCGATTATCATGCTGTGTCTTATTGGCGCGAGTTCTGTACTGTTGCTTAGTACTTAGAACCCGTATCAAACTTCGACATCAGCCATGGATATAGAAGCACCAGAAGAAGCTAAGGAGCTACCGAAAATCCAGCGTCTGGACGAGTCGGTCGTCAACCGAATTGCAGCCGGAGAGGTAATCCAACGCCCTGTCTCCGCCGTCAAAGAGCTGGTGGAGAATAGTTTAGACGCCTCCTCCACTTCCATAAGCGTCGTCGTCAAGGACGGTGGCCTTAAACTTATTCAAGTCTCCGACGATGGCCATGGCATTCGAGTATTGAACTACTTTTCTTGTTTTTGAATGCTAATTTTCATTTCTTTAAGATGGAAAAAAAAAAGAGTAACTAAAAATTGGTTGTTAATTGAATTTCAATGCTGTTCGTAGCATGAAGACTTGCCCATATTGTGTGAGAGGCATACGACGTCGAAGTTGTCGAAATACGAGGATTTGCAGTCAATAAAGTCGATGGGGTTTAGGGGGGAGGCGTTAGCGAGCATGACATATGTGGGTCACGTGACCGTCACCACCATTACCAAGGGCCAATTGCATGGATACAGGTTCTTGGATCTCACCTCTTCCACAAAATGTTGAAATCCTTCTTCTTATTCTTCATTTAACAATTCCCCCCTTACCCCACTTCTTTTGTTTTGTGTATTTTTTTATGCGCAGGGTGTCATATAGAGATGGCATGATGGAGCATGAACCCAAGGCATGTGCTGCTGTCAAAGGAACCCAAATAATGGTATCAACTACACTTTTGTTTTTCTTTCTTTTGACTTAGTGTCAATTTCATGTAAGTATGTTTTGTATGGAACTGAGGAAACTATGAATCATTGGTTTTCTTTTGTTTAAGATAAGATTAAATTTCTCGCCGATTTGGTTTCTGTTTTTGTACAGAAAAAATTTATTAATAATTTAAGTGTATGGTTCTTGGGAAATGCTATTAGGGGAATACATGAGCCATGGTAAGCTTAAGTGGCGCCAATTATGTAACTTCTGTGCTTGTTGGGATGTGTATGTGATCTAATTACGTGCTTGTTGCAGGTTTATTCACCTTGAAATTAAATCAATTATGTAACTTAGCCTTGAGCTCTTACACTATTGGAAAGGAGCTCTAGCCTGAGCTTGTAAAAAGTTGGTTTAACACTCAAACTCATTTTAAAATAAATTACAAATAGAAAATTTTTGAACCATAATTTTCAACCTCTTTCAAACAAGATATGTATAATTATACATCATGAACAAAAAACATTAAGGTAATCAAAACTACTCCTAGGGAAAGATGAAACAAACTTCTAAACTAGGTTTGCTCCTTGCCTAACAAAACAAAAAGACAAAGTTTGTTTGTGCTTGAGATCTGCTCATGACTTGATAAGCAAGCTTTCTTCACCGGCAGCTTGTGCACTTCATTGACAAGCTACTTCCAAGCTTGCTTTGTGAATATAAACAAGCCAAGCACCTTTCTGCTCAAACTCGGATGAGCTCAATTTTCAAGCTCAAGCTTGTTTGTTTTGGTAAGCGAGCTCATATTAGGTCCAGCTTCGAGTAACTTGTGAATGGCTCAAGAGCCACTTTGTTCACTTGAACCCTGTGCTGTTAGCTCCTTCATATTGTTTGATTTCTTTCATTTTTGGTTGTGTATTTCAGGTTGAGAACCTGTTCTATAACATGATTGCTAGGAGGAAGACACTACAAAATTCTGCAGATGATTATACGAAAATTGTAGACGTGCTAAGCCGGTTTGCCATTCATCATATTGATGTGAGCTTTTCTTGTAGAAAGGTGGGCCTCTTTATCAGTAAAAACTTATCTTTATAATTGTTAGCTATATTTTTTAACATGAGTGGTATATATATAATATGACTTTGTGTAAAGCCTTTTCTTAGCTTGCTATGTTATCAGCATGGAGCTGCTAGAGCAGATGTTCACTCGGTCGCGACATCATCAAGACTTGATGCTATCAGATCTGTTTATGGTCTCTCGGTTGCTCGGAATCTGATAAAAATTGAAGCTTCAGATAATGATCCCTCTCGTTCAGTCTTTGAGATGGATGGCTTCATCTCCAACTCAAATTATGTTGTAAAGAAAACAACAATGGTGCTTTTTATCAATGGTATGTTTTGACTCTTCTATATTGAAACTATTACATGACTAGGTGTCTTACTTCTATTTTGATTCCCTTCTGCTCGATTATCTGAAAGTGAAAAAGAAGCAGCATACAATGAAACAAAGTTGGTGGCTAATACATGAGATGTTTACAAAACCAACTGCAGAACCAAGTAGCAGTGTTAAATAATGACTGAAACCTTGGAAGGCTCTCAAGGATAACTATTTCAGAAACACTAAAACTGCAGCCATATATATAGAACAATTAATTTATATGAAGCTCAAGATTGACTACATAAAATACCCTTAAGAAAATGAAAGAAAGTAAAATCACCTATTGGAAATGAACAAGCTAACAGCTGATTTGAAGGCGCCAAACAACATAATCTCCTAGCTGGCCAAATTCCTCTTTCCCCTATGCTGGAAACTTAAAATGCTGGCTATTTTCCTGCTGCATTAACTCCTGGTTGAGAGGTGCTTGGCTCTGACAAGTTAAATTGAACATAACTTTCATAAATTTTAGATCTAACTTTTATTGTTTTTCCAATTAATCCATTTGAATTAGCTGTTCTTTCCATAGAGCAATTAGGAATGCCATGAAACAAATACCCATTTTTATGTAAAAATTTCTAGCTGTGCCAATTTCTGATCATTCATACTTGTAATATTAGGCCAAAATCTGGATCATCAGCATACATTTCTTTCAATGCCTCAAATTCAACCCTCTCTATAGATAAAGGATTGTGTAACCTGGTCATGCAAACCAGGTTGATGTTTGAGAACAAAATTGTAGGTTTGTAGGATTGAGCTCCATTTGGCATGCCTGAAAGTTTGACTTCTTTTTTGGGTTAAGATGCATGATGTGGTACAAATTTGGATAGTCTGCCTACTTAGGCTTTATGTCAGGTTAGAGTTAGAAATTAGGGTTTTTGTTTTCCCAGTCTCTCACTCAACCTGCTCGAACCCTCTCTGTGTCTTTTGTAGGAATTCTTATTTTTGGTTTTCCCTTTACTTTTTGGGTGCTCATTAGATCATATTGTTTGGGAATTCATCCTAGTCTCTTCCTTTATGCTGCAACTGTTTCTCTAGCTGTAGGCTAACAATTCTTAACAGGTCATTACCCATATTTAATTGGCCCAGAAAATTACCTATATTTAAACTTTTTTCTAGTATCCTCCCTTTTGCTAATGTTGTTGCGTTTGTACTTTATTATTAGTATCTCTAATCTCACGTTCTTTTCATTTTTCTTTGTCAATTACTTCAGATAGATTGGTTGAATGCACTGCTTTAAAGAGAGCTCTGGAAATTGTTTATTCTGCAACCTTACCAAAAGCATCAAAACCATTCATATATATGTCAATTATATTGCCACCCGAGCATGTTGATGTGAATGTGCACCCAACAAAGAGAGAGGTATACATATCAAGGATTCCTTTGTGCTCTTTCATGTGATAATTATACTTTTAGCACTTAGAGGTGAAAAGTTATGAATAAGGTGGTACTGGGGAAGAAATCATTGATGAATCTCTTAATGGTATAGCCAAAAGCTGATGTTCAGTTTCATCATGCATTTGTCACCATGGCATCCACAATTAACCTAACCTTAGATAAAAGAAAAGGGATTAAAATTTTGTCAAAAACTTATTAAATCAATAGTAGCTTTCTTTGTTTATTTTTTCTTCTTTTTTATTGCTTGATTTCTCATGTTGTCACCTAGTAGCTAACACAACTTTACTTTGAGCCAATTATTAAATGAAACCTAGAAGTACTTATTATTTTGGGGAGAAAACATTTCTCCTTATACTTCTAGCCTACATTCAACTTTTCATTCTCTCGTATAGATTAGGGGTTTTGTGTTCCAATCCACCACTATTTAATGTGGAGATGCAGAATTTGGATTCAGAAACATACTTATAAAGGTGATCTATGGAAGATTTGGGGATGTCTGCCCTAGTATTGTCAAAGGCATAAGGTGAACTCTAGGCTAGGACCCTTACATAAGGTGCAAAAAAAGTGCTTGTCTGAGTGAAGTTGATAATTTCTAAAAGATAGTTAATATATGCAAGACTAAGAAAATTCTATGTATTATATCTAATAAGCTTAAAATATTTATTTTCTTTATATACATTAAAGAGTTTACTCCTTTACCTTTGCCTAATGTCTTTCAAAGCTCAAGAATGATCATAATTAATTTAACCAAAGAAAGGTCCAAGTTTCCTTTACTTCCATCTTCAAGAAAACTTTTGTTCATCAACTATATCATTTTATTAGTTTTTATTATTGTAAATGAAGCTGAAAATTGCCCTTTTTTTTACTATTAAAAGAATATCTAACAATTGAAATTAGAAACAAAAGAGACCAAAGGGAAACTAAAGTCAGATGCACTTTTTTTGTGCCTTTTGCATTGAAAAAAAGACTTGTGCCTGATCAAAGGCACCTTGTCTGGAGGTGCGAGCCATTTTACCTGATTTGCCTTGCACCCTAGTGCCTAGGTGCACGCTTTGACAATGCTGGTTTGTGCATTAGGGTTTATAGCGGGCTATAGCTAGGAAAACTAGGGATTCCTGGGTTCATAACTTAGGTAAGGGTCTGGTTTAGCATTTTGGAATCAATTAGGGTTTTATTCAATTGAGATTTAATCTCATAAAAGAAAATACAGAAGGAATGTCTTGCTGCAAATTCTAGCAGCAAGAAGATTAGGGTTTGATTGGTGAGTTCAGGAAACTGGTTGTGGCAATTGACATGAATGTATTGGGCAAGAATTACAATTGATACATATATGAAAGGGAATGCAATTTAGGTTGCAAGAAAAAGAAGAAACCTGTTTAAAGGGAGATTTTCCCGTGCTTGAACAGCCTGATAATATAGTAGTAAGAAAAAAGAAAGGGGGAAAGTTATCACATTTAAATTCTAGCTATCAATCCCTTGGAAATATGAAGCCACATAGGTATTTCGACTCTTAGAGTAGTCCTAGGACTAGAATTCCTAATTGGAAAACTTGGACCCTAAGAAAATAAATCTGGATTCCTAGAAGCTCCTACAATTATCTCAAAGTGATATAGATCATTACTCCTAGAGTACTTACTTTTTTGGAATTATTGTTCTGGCCCTGAACAATAGAATACAGGAAATTTTGTAATAGAAAAATCCCAAATTTTTAAAGTTGTAATTACATAACAAATAGTAATGACTTTAAGGTCTTTAGTGGTTTATTCTACAAAGGTGGAGAAAAAGGAAATCAACTCATGATAGGTGTGTTGTGTATGTGTGGAAATGATTGCATCAATCAAATGCCTGGATCTGTTTTGATTAGCATAAGGAATGTCTTTAAAGAAGAAAACGGAACACTAGAATAATAGCATGTGTTCCATGTTTGACCCTCCAAAACTACAAGAATGTCACTTCCAAGAAACAGTGGAAAACTAGATTTACTAAAGTTGTACAAAACGAGACCCAAAGAACAGAAACTAAAGAAGTAGCCCTTGTCGAAACAAATGCTTGATACATGACTATGCAAGTGTTATTTTGGGGGAGAAAACTCAGCATATTTCATTCATAATGCATCATCTATATATACAGCCTAAACATTTCTAAAATAGAAAAAGAATAAAGAAAATAAAGTCTCTAAAACTATGGTGATTCTCAATTCTTATAATTACGTTAATTATAATTCATATAATTACGTTAATTAATAAGAAGTATTTATAGATTTCTTATTCTATAACACTCCCCCTCAAGCTGGAGCATAGATGTTAATCATGCCCAGCTTGCTACGATTATAATCAACTCGAGCTTCATTCAACGCTTTTGTGAAGATATCTTCTAGTTGGTCTTCAGTTTTAACATATCCTGTAGAGATGAACTTCTGCTGAATCTTTTTACGAATAAAATGACGATCAATTTCAATAAGCTTTGTTCGTTCATGAAGCACAGGATTGGAGGCAATATGTAGAGCAGCTTGCAAACTGACATGACTCACAATCTAATGATGACACATTTTGAAATTGAGGACATAATTTTTTCAAGGAAGATAAAGAAGGATGTCCCAATTGACAATGCACCTCTAAGGGAGTTAGTACACATGAACAAGCAATGGATCTCGGCGCTTGTGTGTCAAGGTAGTAGAGAGCTCTAGACTCATGACTTTTACCAATAATCCGTTTCATCGTAAGATCTTGAAATAGACAAAGATTGGGAAAGAATGAGATACAACAATTCAAGGCACAAGTGAGTTTACTAACAGAGATTAGATTAAAAGAAAAGTTAGGTAGATTTAAGATATTAGACAATGAAATTAATGGAGTTGGATTAATAGTTCCAGAACCAAGAACACAACAGGCTGATCCATTTGGTAAAGTAACATTAAAGGAGCCTATATGTGATTGGAAAGTGAAAAATAGATTCGAATTACCTGTTATGTGATCTGAGGCACTAGAATCAATAACCCATTTGGATGATGAGGAAATAAGACATGTTGTGGAGTTACCTGACTCAGTTGTAGCAATGATAGGAGAAGTAATGGATTTTAATGATTCTTGGTACTAAGAGAATTAGGCAAATTCATTTGCAGAAACTAGAATAGTCTTTGCAGCGCAACATTTGCTAGCTGACGTCATTGAGACTTATTTTGGAGTTTCCTAAAAAAAAGCTTTGTATGGCCCGGGTCATGACAATAATAGCACACAATTCCTCTTGACTCCTGACTACGGCTATCAACATCTCGGTTACTATTGCCCATTCCCTTTCCTCTGTTACCACTCCTATTATTCTGACTTACAACAGAATTGTTATTAGTATGAGCCAATGTAGAGCTCGAGCTTTTTGTACAAAGTACCCTCGTAGAGGTGTCATGTAGGGAGGAGATTTCGGAACCAGAAAGAATATGAGATTTGATAGTCTCAAGCTCTAGAGGAAGACTCGAAAGAAAACTCATAACCGCCATTTGCTCTCATTGAGCTTGTTGAACCTTCAAATCAAGATTAAAAGACAACAGAACATTAAGCTCATAAATTCTTTTAAAATCCATAAAATAGGCCGTGAGAGACATATCTTGTTTCTCTGTACAATAAAATGCTTTACATACCTCATAGATACGAAAGATATTTCCTTTACTAGAATATAAAAAATTTAAATACTCCAACTCTTTGACAAATTCACAATGATTAATCAAGCTAATAATCTCACTGTTAATGGAATTTTGAATCTGTAGTAACAGCTGTGCGCCTTCCTTCATTTAGGTTTGCCTTGTATTAGTAATAAGAGGATCATGAGTAATATGATCATCTTTATTGATGCTTCTTAAATAGACCCGAACACCATTTCAAATAATTGAAACCATTAAGCTTATGCTCTGTGACCTTTGTCATCACAGGAATCATATCAGCCAGTACCATTGATTTTTTTTTTTCAGTACAGACTCTTACCATTTTGAAAAGCCAGTAACAAAACCTAACAAGAGTACCAAACTATCTTGTTGAAACCTTCCAGCGTGAAGACCAGAAGACTAGAAGAGAAGACCTGAGTGAAAATCTCCAAAAACTAAGAACTTCGTTTCAAAGGAAACAGATCTGCCAGAACTGAGAATGTCTCTCTTTATGTAGGCTATGATACCATGTTCTTTTGGAAGAGAAAACTCAGCATATTTCATTCATAATATATCATCTATGTATATAGCCTAAACATCTCTAAAGTAGGAAAAGAATAAAGGAAATAAGGAAAATAAAATCCCTATAACTATGGTGATTCTTCATTCTTATAATTACGTTAATTATAATTCCTATAATTGCATTAATTAATAAAAGAATATTTACAGATTTCCTATTCTATAACAGCAAGTAACCTTTGTTCATGTTTAAGTCTTTGCTTTGCAAGAGTTGCTTGCTGTTGAATCAGCTCTTGTAAAATGTTTGGTTCCTGTGCTCCTCCTTCTTTGGCTTCTCTCTCTTTTTTTTTTTCTTACACACATTGATGTGCAGGTAAGCCTTCTAAATCAGGAAGTTATTATTGAGAAGATACAGTCTCTGGTTGAATCAATGTTAAGAAACTCAAATGATTCGAGGACATTTCAAGAACAGGTACTTGTTGTCTCTTCTATAATTAGATGCAGTACCTGTTGCTTTCCAACAAAGAGATCTTAGAATGTGTTCCTGTCTTTAAAAGTGTACCTGCCTCTAAAAGCATAATGATGAATAGGAAATTGCAGTGTCTCTTTTTCTTAAACTGGCATGAACTCTGAAAGTTTGATAACGTTGTAAGTGATTTCCATGATCAAGGTGAAAGCTTGTCAATTTGTTCATGTCTTTGTGCAGTAATAACATGCTATTGCATCATCTAGTTTAACTTGTTGAAGATGATGCATAGGATATGGCTGATTGGCTGTTGCATTATTTGACATTTTGGGTCTACATTTAGAAGTTTTAATATGTATTTTTGTCTTCCATCTTTTATCCTTTTTTTTTTTCCCTTGGAGAAGTGTAAAGATTTTCTGATGGACTTTTGAGCTAACCTCAGCAAAGCATTTCTCTCTCTCTCTAAGCGGTGAGATAGGAGTGTTACTTGTTTTCATAATCCACTTTACTCATTTAATCTCTAAATCCATGGTCATTAAATTTTGCATATTTATGGTTTGGTTTCTTACAAGGTTGTTGTTCTTGTCCACACATGGGTAAAGTCTTGATTTTCTTTATGGCAATGTGATGACCAACACATATTTCTGTTAAATTCTTTTTTTAATTGATGTTCTGTTCTCTTATTGTGATCCATTTGTTTTTTTGAAAAAGCTCGTATCGTGATCCATTATTGCAACCTTATTTTAGCCGGGTTACTATTGTTGAAAATCTTGATCACTAAACACTATGGTCTTGCACGAGATGCTACATGAAGGAACGATAGTTTCTAATGCTTATTTGTCTATAGGGGGAAAGGGAAAAGAAAACAGAAAGAAAATGAGAAGGTCTAGGGTGCCATGCGTGCCTAGGTACTCCAACAAATTCAGTATAAACTGGAGGAAATTAAAGATTTATCAAGAACATGAATATAACAGTAACAGTGACAGTTTGAGAATAGAGGCAGGTAGATAAATAACTAAAGGTCCAATAGTAGTAAGTAACTCAAGACACGTCTTTGAGCATAGGCTGTGTGCTTGTCCTTTTGCACCAATATTTGGTTAACTTTAACATGGCTTTGTTTGATAATAGAAACAACTATGTAGTTATGATACAGGTGCTCTCCCAAATGAAAACGTTTATAGGTTAATTATAGCACTTCTGCAAGTCAAGCTAAACTCTCTATTCAGTTTCCTGTGTAAACTAGGACTCCAGAAGAAAATGCTCTCAGGACATGGGGAGAAAGTTTCTGTTGTCGAACCATCTTCTGGCTCCTTTCCTAGCAATTCACTGTCCACAAAATGCTCAAAGAATCTTTTTCTGGCTTATTTTTAGCAATTTGCTGTCTAGAGTGCAAGAAAACTGTTGAATTTTTATCTTATGTTCCAACTACTTTTTCAGTTCTCAGCATTTTAAATGGATATTGCAGCTCACTTGTGCACTTTCTTCTTGTCATCTTGTGTCTATTGCGTATGACAGACAGTGGAATCCTCTCCATCTGTTCCCTCAATTACAAACAATGAGTCACACCTTAATCCCTCACCCTCTGGTAATGCTAGAGAAAACATTCTCCTCGTGACTCTTGCATGCTCTTGGATTTCCTACTCTGAATCTGAACACGTTTGTTCAATTATATTTGTTCATAGTCTGTGTGCATTTTTGAACTCTCAGGATCAAAATCACAGAAAGTACCAGTGCACAAAATGGTAAGAACAGATTCATCAGATCCAGCTGGAAGGTTGCATGCCTACTTGTATAAGAAACCCCAGAACCACCTTGAAATGAATTCAAGCTTGACAGCTGTGAGGTAGGACCCATAGATAGCCCATGCTTATAAAAGAGTAAACTGCTCTTTCTTTTTTAATTGCTGTACTGTTTAGACTTATCTGGAAGAGATGGCAGAGCTTGTTCTTACCTTCTTGTACCTAGCCTCTGTTTACAGTCCATTTCCTATTATGTTGAGTTACTCTAGAGAATCCCTGGTTTTTCAGAAATGCTTTTGGTTTCTACACTTTCCTAGGAAATTTTAATAGGTGCTCATGTGGACTTTGCTGCAAAAGAAAGATGTTCTGAATTCCTTTTTTTTTTTTTGCCTTTCCTCCCCCTTCCTTTATTTTCGTTTTCTAAAAAATTAATGTGCAAGAATGCTAAAGTGTTTTGAGTATCTGATGCCTGTATTTTTAAACATAAAATAAGACTACTTTGATCTATCTATCCATCTATATTTAATCTCCATACGCAGGTCGTCAGTTAGACAAAGAAGGAACCTGAAGGAAACTGCAGATCTTACTAGCGTTCAGGAGCTTATCGATGTTATTGATAGCAAATGTCACTCTGGTAATTGTGTGACAATTTATTGTGCTAGAAAATTTAGTTGGGTGGACTTATCTGATAATTCTTACTAAAATTTATTATGTAGGCCTGCTGGACATTGTGAGACAATGCACTTATGTTGGAATGGCAGATGATGTTTTTGCATTGCTTCAGCATAATACTCATCTATATCTTGCTAATGTGGTGAACTTAAGGTAATTTTTCCACACATTCTTGAAATCCCACATGCTTATATGCTTATGGCAAGTATATGCACCTGTATGGGACAGCAGAGTAAAATTTTGCCATTTTTTTTTGGGACTAAACATTAACTCATCAGATTCCCAGACACTATGGCAACCAAATTGAGTTTAAAACAAAAAATCATGAAAAGAACCCAACACCAAGAAGGTTAAATTTAAAAGCAAAAATGATATCATTGAAGCTAACTTTTGCACACCATGTGAACACAACTTTATCATTGTCATTCTTTCTTCCCATTAAGATTTAAATTTAGGGTAAACCCTACATAGACCCCTTGGGGTATGATATTTTTTCACATAACACCTTGAGGTTCTTTTTTTCTCGAATAAAACCTTGTTTTACTACTAATCCCCCAGTGGGGTAACAATGTTAAATTTTCACTAAAATGGTAATAAGATCTTTATAATTTTCACTAGAAATACAATAAGACCCTTATATTTAAAAGCCCTATTTTTTACATTTGAGCCCTCAATTCCAAAATTCTTCTTCAAAGAGAGAAGCCATAACTTTTCCAGTGGTTTATCACAAACATAAAGTAGTATGTGTTTATGTACCTTTGCATGATTAGATGCCATTTGATTGAGCAGAAAGTGGCAGCTTGAAGGAGCCTTTTTAAAATATCACTAACATTTTTATAGTTTAGTAAAATCAAGGACACTTTTGTAAAGTTTAATAGGGATACAAGTTTTTGTATATAAAGAAAAAAGAAAATATGGATATGGATTTGCTCTAAGGTGAGTAAAATCTGTTAGTGCGCAGAAGTGATGTGAAGAAAATGAGGTTTGCAGTTTTTTGCAATTTTCATGAATTGTCCTTTTTGTCAAATGTATTTTGTTGCAAACGTTATCTATGTACTTGTGCTTAGAGTGTTGACAGATTATTTTATATTTTAAATTAATAAGTTTGATGTTGTTTCGTATGACATTATAGATTGTATTTTGTTTTTATATCTACTTTATAAATCATAAAATATTAAAATTGGGAATTTAGGGCTTCAATGTAAAAAATAAAGCTTCTAAATAAAAGGGTCTTATTGTCTTTCTTTGAAAATTATCAGGGTCTTATTGTCTTTTTAGTGAAAATTTAACATAGTTGCCCTTATAGTAACAGTAGTAAAGCACAAGGTTTTATTTAGAAAAAAAAGAACCTCAGGGTGTTATGTGAGAAAAGTCATATCACAAGGGGTTTATATGGTGTTTACCCTTAAATTTATTACTTAAAATGCAGTACAGTGGGTAGAAAGCAAGGAGGTCCAGACTTTTTTGAAGAGACACTTTCAAACGCAACATTGCTATAACTCATAAGACATTCTAAATCACAATAAAGGGAAAACCATATTAACAATTAAAATCTACATCAAAAATTTTTCTTACAACTTGAGCAATCTTGTTGCAGAGCACTACTTAAATGAAAATCAGCAAAATGATAGTGGCATGAACACGCATGGGATTTAAAAATAAAATGAAAAGACTAATTCGCAGTTGAAATTTTCGTATTCAGGAGTATGAAAATGGGTTGAGAAGGGTATTAATGATGATTGAATCCCTATCTTTGAAGCAAGATTGCTAAAATGTGAAACTATATGGATTTTATGGAGTATTGGGTAGGAAATGGTAGTAAACCTTTTTCTTGAGAGCTTGCAATGGTTTGAAACAAAGATTACAAATCTAAACTGTACATATGTGTGCTTACATGTCATGCATAACTTGTTAAAAGGAACATGTTTTGGATACAAAGATTGAAGGAATTGAGGATACGCGTGTATATAGAACATTATAACCAACAGTCTCAAATAAAATCAGAAGGGGCATAATCTTTCAAATGTATAATCATCTAACAGGAAAGACAGAAGGTATTGTAAAACAAACAAGATAAAGGCAGACACCAGAAATTCCATTAAGTTTTTAGAAAAAGACTTGACTAGTTTTTGGCTCAAAGTGTCATCAGCATCCACAAGAAATCATTTTGCTTGTGCAAATCTTGAGTTATAACATCAAGGAAATGTTGTAGCACCAAGTCATTTAGTTGTACCATTTGTAGTACAAATTCAAGTTGAACAAAATCTCATCAGGTAACTATCTTACAGAAGACCATCATACTATTGAAACCTGCTGTTTAACTGTATCAATGAAGAAAAAAATTTGAAATTATGGTTGATGCCGTAATATAGGAAAAAGAGAAATAGAATGGTGAAAACAGTAAGCAATTATTACAAGGCAACTTACAATAATGCATGACAGGCATAATGAAACTTTGCATAAATAATATTACTATTTTTCGGGGCCAGGGTTGGGGAGGGAAGATAGAAGGCTCTCATCTGGTCAAACCTACTTGAAAATTCACCTCTTCATGGCATCCTCTGCAGGTTCTACCACAATAAATTAAATAGATTGATCGATCAAAACTTTTTTCTTTTCTCTTAAGTTGCAAAAGAGAACAATGCTAAACAGGGTAAAAAGATCAATAAATTAAATAAAGGTAAGATCTAGATGTGGCCTTTTAGACATATAAGTCAGCATTAATTTGGGCAAATCATCACACTCTGATAGAAGAGCTGCATGTATAAAGTTACTTTTTTCAGTCTATATGTCTGTGCCACATGAAGTCCCTGCATTAACCATGTAGCCTTTTGTATATAAACAAACACAATTTATCATGTATGTACAAGTTCCTAGGCTGTTTTTCATTTTAGATGCTGTCACTAACATTTTACGCGCTTTCCTTTTTAATAATAAATGAAGATAACAGTCTGCGAATAGTTGTTACTTTTTATCTTTTTTGGTCTTGTTATGGCATGACTAATATGTGGCACCATGTGATCATTTTTTTTCATGTTGATAGCAAAGACTATTGCCTTTACAAGGTTGATTTTTTCTGATTGAAAGTATGTCAAAGTTGGACTAACATTGTAATTTATGCATTAATAAGAGGAATTGATTATAAATATAGGAGATAATGAACTTTGAAGCCTTGTATGTAGACCTGTCAATATGGGCCGGCCCGGCCCAACCCGGCCCTAGCCCTTGTGGGCTGAAAAAATATGGGCCGGGCCGGGCCAGCCCATATTTTATATGGGCTACAAAATGTTCAACCCAGCCCACCCCTTGTTAGCCCATGGGCCGGGCCGGGCTAGCCCATTTTTTTCAAAAAAAAATTATTTCTACTACTCATCAATACAAGTATACAACTATACTATGATTTAGTCCATAAATTAAATAATAAAAACATATTACAAACAAATAAGCAAATACATTACATCAAATATAAATAAAATTTTAAATTTTCAATATTTAACACAATTACACAAACTACAATCCCATTAATATAACTACATAAATACATAATCAAATATTCATAAACTTCAAGACTAAGTAATGTTTTTCTCAATCTTCATCCTCAATCAAAACATTTGAGTCTTCTTTGGACAACAATGATGTCTCCAAGTCCTCGTCATTATCATCTAATATTCATTGTCATAAAAGAAATAGATATAATGAGTTTGAATTTTAACTAAAATTATTAATTTAACAAGATAAGATTAAAGACATTGAGATATATAAAATAAACAATACCATCGGCAGCTAAAGAAAAGCCATGCAACCAATTTTTCGTGCAAACAAGCATTTGAATATTTTCATGGCGGAGGGAACTTCTAAACTTGGTGAGAACATGACCACTGATACTAAAAGTAGACTCTGATGCTACTGTAGTAATCGGAATGCTCAATACATCTCGTGCCATAAACAGAAAGATCAGGAAACCGCTTAGCATTGTCCCTCCAATAATTAAGCACATCCAAGTCTTCAAACATTTCATAATCAAGCTTTGCCTCATCTAAATAAACATCCAACTCAGACTTTCCAGCAATAGAAATTGTTTCATTTTGAAACAGTTTGAACTCCTATAATTTTTAAATACATAGACAAAAAAAAATTATCAAAACATAAATAAAGTAACATAAATTCTCACGTAATAAGATTAAGGAAAGATACAAAACTTACACTAAAGATCTTTGATCCTTGGGTTTAGTTCCCCTTTCGACTTGCTTAGGCAAATTACTCATTGAGTGAGATGATGTACTTGATGCACATGTGTTGCTTGCATATTGTTCAAAGAGCTCGTACAACTTTGTCTTCACATTTTCTAACTTTCCATGACAAGTAGAAGCGTCAATCTTAGAATAGCAAAATTTTAAAAAATCAAGCTTCATCCTTGGGTCAAGAATAGCTCCAAATGCAAGCACTACGCTATAATCTTTCCAGTACTTGTCAAATTTCATTTTCCTCATTTGGGACATATCCTTGATAACCTCATCTCCATTATGCAAATTCTATTTAAAATCGATTCAATTTTCCAAACTTGCATGAAATACAAATTAGAAGTTGGATAAGATGAACCAGATATCAAGTTTGTAGTCTCATAAAAGGGCTCCAAGAATTCACAAATTATCATTGCTCTCCCCCATTCCTCATCAGATGGATTATATTTATAAGTTCTATCAACAAATTGGAGGCTAGCAAAAGCTTTTTGATATTTGATTGCACTTTCAAGCATCAAATATGTTGAATTCCATCTAGTTGACACGTCTAAACGCAACCCAACACTTGCATCAATACCAACGTGTTGAACACATTCTTGAAACTTTTTCATCCGCCCATCCGATGCCTTTACATATTTCACACTCTCCCTAATTTTAAACAATGCTTCATTGACTACTTTCAAGCCCTCTTGAACAATAAAATTTAATATATGAGCACAACAACGCACATGAAAAAATTCACCATCACAAATCAAGCTACTTTGCAAATGAAGATGACCTTTCAAGATAACTTGCATGTTATCATTAGCAGAAGCATTATCTAGAGTAAGAGAGAAAAACTTTTTTATCTATTCTCCATTCTTTCAAACAATCAAATACAGTGGCAGCTAATTCAACTCCAGTGTGTGGGGGAGGCATACGACAAAAGTTGAGTAACTTGCTACATAACTTCCAATTTTCATTGACAAAGTGAGCAGTCAAACAAATATAGCCCTCAGAAGTAGATGCTGTCCATACATCAGAAGTTAAACAAATTCTATTAGGTACCTTGGCCATGGCTTGTTTAAGTTTCTCTTTCTCTCTCAAATGAATTCTCTGAACATCAGATACAGCAGTGTTTCTAGAATGCATGACTACATCTGGATTTACATACTTAGCCCAAGCTCTAATCTTATCATATTCAACAAAAGCATAAGGCAAATCATGCTTAATTATGGCTTCAGCAAGCATGTCACGTGAAATTCTAGGATCAAATTTTCTAGCCTTTAATTTCCCTTCATAATCCATAAGCATTTGATGTGGATTAAAATATGAAATGAATTTACATGTTTCAATGTGACGACGCAAATGTGAAGTGCCATAACTAGAGCCACCAGGTTTAGGGCCAACCTTATACTCCGTTTTACAACCATTACAAGTTGCCCTTTCTACTCCATCTTGCTTTTTGCCTATTTTAGTGAAATAATTTCAAACATTTGAAGTTTCTTTTTTTACCCTCTTACTCAATTGTTCAGACTCGGATACATGGGATTGGGAGGGAATTTCATCTTTATTCAAAATGTTCACATCATCATCCAAATTTGTACAATTTTCAACTGATTGATCCATCATCGTCACCTTCAAATAATATAAACATAATTTATTAAAAATTTATGCACAAAAACAAACAACAATATTTATTGATTGAATTGATAAAACAAAACTTGAGTTCTACATCAAGCATGATTTCACGCAGCAACAATAACAAAATTCAGAACTCTTGCACAAAACATCTTAATTCAATGAAATAACTGTTAGTCTGTTACAAATGTCGATATATTCTTTACCATAAAACTTCCACATGTCCAGCAAGTCAGCAACACACACAAAAGTTGAAACAACTAAGAAAAAAAAAGAAAAACAGATCGGACTTACCGTGGTTGCCGAGGAAGCAGATCAAAAGAGGTGGGTCGAGTCACGACGGCCCGACTTGATTCCCCGCGCCCCCCTCCCACGAGTCCCGATTCCCCCCTGCCCCCTCCAGGCTCCCACAGTCCCACGAATCCCGATTCCCCCTTGCGCCCTGCCCGCCCCCCTCCGGCTCCCACGAGTCCTTTTGGGTGATTCCGATTCCCCCTGCGGCCTGCCCCCCCTCCCACAGTTGACAGTCCCACGAATCCCGTTCCCGGTTCCCCCTTCGGCCCTGCCCCCCTCCCACAGTCCCACGAGTCCCGATTCCCCCTGCGGCCCTGCCGCCCCCCTCCGGCTCCACGAGTCCTTGTGGGTGATTCCCGATTCCCCCCGCGCCCCCCACCCCCCCCTCCGGGCCCCCCCCCCCACTCAAGTGTCAAGTTCACATTCCCTAATTTTTGATCGATTTTGATGAAAAACCGGAGAAGGTGCGGGACCTGCGGCTGCGACAAATCGATCTCGATGTCGATGGGTGATGGCGACGATGGGGAGTGCTGATCTGCTAATCGGGATGATCGGATGCCGGATGGGGAGTGAGAAAGAACGCCAGTCCGGCGGCGACTCACCGTGAAAGATCGAAGAAAGCCAGAATTCCAGAAAGAAGAAAGGGAGTTGGGGAGTCGGGGAGTCGGGACTTGGGGAGTTGGGGAGTCGGGTAACCGGGCGGGTAGGACTTAGGAATTACCGAATTAGTTTAATTATTTTTTGACCCGCCGGGCTGGCCCGCACCAACCCGGGTCAGCCCTCGGGTCTAAACGGGCTAGCCCGTTTAGGCCCGGTTTTAATATGGGCTTAAATTTTTAAACCCGGCCCGTCCCATATTTTAAAAAAAATGGGCTGGCCCGATGGGCCAAGCCCATTTTGACAGGTCTACTTGTATGCTTGAGTTGGATTCACACCTTGCGTCCATTTGCTGAGTTCTCCTGGAAAGCAGATATTTTATTTTGTATTGTTTTTTGAAATTTCCTTTTTGTCTGCATTTGCAGCAAAGAACTTATGTACCAGCAAGTTCTTCGTCGATTTGCTCATTTTAATGCTATTCAACTAAGCGAATCAGCACCCCTGCAAGAGTTAATTATGTTGGCGCTGAAGGAGGAGGAGTTGGATCTAGAAGGCAATGAAAATGATGACCTCAAAATGAAGATTGCAGAAGTAACTTCATTTCTCCTTTCATGATTGATTGAAATTCTGTCTGAATTTTCCAGCATGATTGAGACTGATAAAAATAACTGTTGTCTTGATTGAACTGACTTAAATATAGCTAGTAATATATTTATACATAGCAGGTTGTATTATATGCTTTTCATTAATGTAAACAGTATAACTTGCCTTGTGGTTTAAAGGTTGTATAGCGTATAAATTGTCAAGCAGAACAATTTCATACTGTGTCAAGCCTGGTTTGGTTGTCCATATTGCTAGGTCCAGTGAGGGGGACTACTTTTAGGGAGAACCAGTTCAGTCTGAGGCCTAGCTTGTGTAATTGTCAGTTAGTCGGCCACCTGAGCTGTCTGAGTTTATAGAATTAATCAGAAAACAAATTTTCACATCTTAACTAATTCGAATCTTCAAAAAAAAAAATTCGAAAATCATTGCAAAATGCATTTTCTTTCCCTCCATCAGCAAACAACAGAAAGGATCATAGCAAAAGGAAAAAAGAGTAAGAGTGAAAAAGGAACAAAAATGCATAAAAATATATTTTCTTTTTTTGGTTCTTTCTTTTCCTTTCCTTTATTTTTTAATTTAAATGAAGATTGATGTGACTGGTTCTCATATTTCATTATGTGTTATTTGATTTCATTTAAGGCCATAAAGTTGCCTTTTAAGTACATAATACATTTGTTTTTGTAGCTTTCAACATGTGTGCCTTGCGACCCATTATGGTTGCTCTTATACAAACCGCTGATCTTCTGCAGATGAATACACAGCTGCTTAAGCAAAAAGCTGAAATGCTAGAGGAGTATTTCTGCATTTTTATTGATTCAGATGGGAATTTGTCTAGGCTTCCAATACTACTTGACCAGTACACTCCAGACATGGATCGTGTTCCTGAATTCTTACTATGTTTGGGCAACGATGTAAGTTCCAGTGTTTAATTACTGTAATTCTTGTTTCTATTGCCATGACATCTGGTAGTTGTTAGAGATTGTGAGCTTTTTGTGCTTAAAAGACTAAATTAGCTCTTCCTCACAAACTTATGTGAGATCTCACTTGAAGTTGAATTGTTGTGTTCATTTTGCACACATACTGCCAATAATTCAAAGAGTGAGAACAATGAAGTGGTAGTTTATGTGATATCACATTAAAGTCAATCTGATGACAACATTAGCAACATGGAGTTTGCATGTAAATGGATCCTGTTACTTCTGCTCTTTTTCTTGTTTCTCTCTCTCTCTCTCTCTCTGTATGTATATATATATATATATATATGTTCGATCTCACATAACTTTCCTTGTTTCTTTTTTTTTTTCTTCCCTCTCTCCTCCCCCTTTTCTGACCTTTTCAGATGCTTCATCAAGGCTCTATCTGTTGCTTTAATCTAGGGTTCATTTCTCTCCTTTGTCACCATCATCTGCATCATTGTCGGTGACATTGAGAACTTTGCTCCCCTTATTTTCTCTCTCTTATTCCTCCTTCCTTTCTTTTACCTTTCTTTTCCTCCTCCTGTCTAAACTTCACTTTCTCTTTCCCTTTTCTAATTCACTGCCATTGGCAGCCTCCCTCCTCCCCTTCTTTGCCTAGGCCCTTTTTCTTTCATTTTCTTTTTCTTTTTTGGCTATTGTTGTAATTGTGTTTGTAACAAGTCATGCTTGAAGCAATTGAAGGAATCACCATAGGTATGGATTAGAAAAATAAGTGAGAAAGTATATATATTAATTTACCAGGTAATTTCTACTGTTGTACAAGTGCTTCATTTTATCTATTTTACTAAGATGTATCTTGCTTTGTCAGTGGTGATAGCTGATATTACTTACATGTAAGTCTCAAAGTTTTAACATATAAACTTTTCATGGAATTAAATACTTGTTTGTACAAATTATGATTTCTTCTATTTACTGTAGGTTGATTGGGAAGATGAAAAAAATTGCTTCCAATCACTTGCAGCTGCTCTTGGGAATTTTTACGCCATGCATCCTCCTCTTTTGCCAAATCCATCAGGTGAAGGATTGGAATTTTATAGAAAGAGAAAACATGGGAAGAATCCTCAAGATGCAGGAAAGTCTTCTTGTGACATTGGTATGTCTGAATCTCATTGTGTATGTTTCCCTTGAAGATAAGCCTTTTTTTTGTGAGACTAGTAGAAAGCATGAGCCTGGCAATACTTGTAGCAGTAATAAGTAAATCAATTTTACTAGTGGAACTGCAGGCCAAGATAAAATGCAATGTTATAGGTTTTCCCTGCTACTGAGTGCTCTAAGGCCCATTTTAAGATGCACCAAATGCAGTTGTTGCCGGTTGGTATTTAATGCAGCCTAGAAATACTAAATCATAAATGAAAGTCACTACATTAAAGGCAAACCATTGCATTAAAATATTAGACTTAACTGATGTCCTTGGGCCACTAATTAGGAAACTCGTACTTTTAAGGAAATTTATTTGATTTGTGCTTGTTTTAGTGAAAGTTTGCTTTAAATGTGTCATAATTTTAACACAATTTCAAATTACATAAAATGTTGTAGATTAATTTCAAATTATTGCTGGTTGTGTTACTTCTATTCAAAATATATGGCATGGCTTTTTCTTCACTTCACCCAACTTGGGTAATCTTAACTTAAATTTTCACCTCTAGAAACATTTTTCTTTATCATTTTTGTTATTTAGTTAATCTTATCAGTAATTGAGGATGCTATTGACAGTGGGGCTATGTAAGGTTCTTGCGATCTAAGAAGAGTCGTGCTGCATAAATTTATATAATAGTTTTTCCGAGTACTTTGTTATCTAATTGTTTTCTAGTTTTGCTTCATGCCTTTTGCTTCAAAGACAGTTTTGAGGAGAGTAGAGTTCTATGTTCATATTAACTATCAGGTACTTACTAGGGGAAAAAGAGGTGATGGGAGGGGTAATGAAATGTTTGCTGGCTTTTGCTCAAATAACTGCCATACTTTAAAGACCTGGCAATTCGTGTGTTCGTGTCTTAATCGTGTCGATATGATTAAGACGCAAAACACAATAAGACTAAGCCCGAACACAGTACGAATAATTATTTGTGTCAGCATCTGAAAACATGTGCACGGATACGTTTAATAACCGTGTAACATCACATGACATGACTGACATGTTTATTAAATGTGTTAAGATTTTTTATACAATACGACACGATTAATCACAATTTTTTCATAACATGATAAATACGATTAACACATTTAACACATTTGACACGATTAAATTAAAATATTTACAATTAAATATAATTTTATTATTCAAATTTAAAATCAATAATATAAAAACAATGATAATAAAATAGTTGTTACATTATAATCCTTATGAAATTCAAAAAACCTTTTAAAATAATTGTTTAAAATTATTTAAGTAAGGCTAACATAGTATCTAAGTACTTATTTTAACGGGTTAATAAATGTCACATATACACGTTTAAACACGGTAACACAATGAACACAATAGCGTGTTTAAACGTGTTACTCGTGTCTGACACGGTTAAGACATGAAACGCGATAAGACTAAACTTAAACTTGTTTAACCCCGTGTCTTCTTGTGTCGTGTCCAAAATTGCCTTTCTTGCCTCAATCTGCAATTTTCAACTCATATGCACTATGTTACATAGCCTTTTCACATTACCTTGTACCTGTGTCTGACACTTCTTGGGCACTTAAAATTTATGTGGATGATGCTTAGATCCTCAAAATTAATGTAAAGAATTGCCAGCAACATGACATAACCCTGTTGAATGCATGCCCGTGTTTAACATCTGTCCGAGTACATATAACATAGCTATATTCCTTGTGCTGGAGAATGCTTTGGGAAATTTATATTTATGTTCCTTCAGTAATTGGCGTTGTTTGCTGTGGTGTTCACAGGGGATGATATTGAAATAGAGGATGAATTTGAGCACGAACTACTTTCAGAAGCAGAGACTGTATGGGGCCAGCGCGATTGGTCAATCCAACATGTGTTGTTTCCATCCATGAGACTCTTTCTAAAGCCTCCAACGTCAATGGCTGTTAATGGAACCTTTGTCAGGGTAGGCAGATTTTACTCTTCACAAGTGCTGATATAGGCAGAGTTTAGTCTTGGAGTTCCTTTCCTTCCATAGTTTGCTAGTCTTATTGGAACCATATGACTACTCCCATCAACATGTTATACATACTAATCCATAGCAAGTTTTTGTTTTTCTTTTTTTTTTTCAGTACAAATGATCTTGGGCCAGGAGGTAGGCAGTGGCCATCTCTCATCTAATAAATCCCATCTTGCCCATCTTAAGATTTAAACCCAAGATCTCCAAGATGGAGTCTCAATTTCTAACCATGTTTGGTCCAAACATAATTTCTCTTTTCTTATGTTTGTACGGACACCCATTGGGCCGTTGGTTACACGATGGGGCATAACCTCCTATCCTATAAAACCACCCTCCTTTCAAAGACTTGGGACTTTGAATTGAGACTTTTAAATTTAGAAGTCTGAAGTTATAACAGTTGGAGCATCCTCTTGAAGATGATAGACGTCCCATTGTGCATTTGACTTTTGTTTGGTATTACTCTTCTAGTTTGAATTAGTTTATTTGTACATGGTAGCATATATAATAATAAGACATGCTAGTAGAATTAATGATTAATATTGGTAGGACAAACCCAAAAAATTAATACTAATAGTAGAACTGCTGAACTTTCTTTCAGAAACTTGTTTTCATCTTCTCCTCCCACTGTTTTTTGGGTCAAGGGGCTCATATGTTGTTTTGTTGATCATGAAGTACACTAATCTGTGATCCTTGCCTTTTTCAGGTTGCTTCACTGGAGAAGCTCTACAAGATTTTTGAGCGATGCTAAACGATGAGATTGCCTTCAGATGATGTCAGAAAATTCACAGATGATGCTTATTATGTGAAGGTCTCCATTTTGCAGTAATTATGATATATATCGTTCTTGAGGTTGAGAACTGGTATGGGAAGTATTGCATGAAGGGCCATGTGTATATGCTATCTGTGAAAACCCCTGCCCAAACGCCAAAACTTAGGAGAAAAATGCCCCTTTCCTTATACCAATTACCTTTTGCCATGTTTAGCAAGATTGCATACTAGACTGAGACGTAAGCCACAGAGCATATGCTACCATCCGAAAGCCAACTGTTTGTTTATTATCCTTGCGACACCTACTGTGGAAGCTATATCTTAAAGGTTCTAGCCTTGAGAAGCTTTTGTATTTGAATAACAATTTTTCTGTCTATGGCCCAAGTAAATCGTAGATGAGCATTTGGTCGAATAGTTCAAAAGAGTTAGATTTAAATTCTTTCTTTCTTCTTGTTAAGAGTTGATTCATGTCAAGTCTAACATTTTAGCTTGGTGTTTGGGTCTCATTTTATAATTTCTGCGGGTGGGTTGGTAGTAGAGATAAATTAAGGGCTGTTTGAAGTGGGAAGTACCTGTTTAAATCCCCAACTATCTCCTGCAAATTCTATTTGGGTTTTTCGGGTACAAGAGGGAGTTGTATGCTTTCAATTTTGAAAATGTTGACCCCTCTTACTTTTAGGATATGTTTCCAATTCCTCCTTTTCAATTCTTGTACATAATTAAAATAGAAAACAAGGATTCCAAGGATAATTAAAATTGTCTTTTAGTACGTTTTGTGTCCTGTCAAGTGCTTTAAAAGAAGTAGGATGTTCAGATTTTACCAGGGATGGATCTTGAAAAGCTTATAAGTATGGGCATTGCACATTTTACCAGGTTAAATTTTGTAGGGAGAGGGTAATGGCCATTGGAGTATGTTTTAAACATGTGGGGAGTTAAATTTAATTAATCTTTTTTCGTTTCATTATGTTTGAGCACCCCCTATATTATACCTTACTAATCTAACATTACCAGGTTATGCTGAAAGCTCCATAAGAATTCATAAATTCTTTCAAAAAAAAAAATGTAAAGCTCAAAATAAAGAGGAGAGGTTCAGTAATTAAGCAAGAGAAACCTTGTACGGGTTGGGCTCTTAATGCTTTATTCATCAAGAGTAGGATGTGCCTGCAATACCTTCAAGACGTAGCTGACTGGAATACAACGACAAGGGAGGAACAATTAGGCTTACAGTTTGTCAATGGGGACAAGGCCAGCTATGACTGGGAATTCCAACTCAGGTGGGAGGCTTCCAGCTGCTGAAGTATTAGACTAAGCTAAAACCCTTCCTATTAGTCGCCTGCAGGCTTCAAATATCTTGCCCCTCCTTTTCCTGGATTTTCTTGCAGCATGCATTTCATTCTCGGCAACAGGCTCGCAATGGTCAAATAGTTTGTAGTATCCACTTGGAACAGAGGTCGATCTCCTCATGGAAAATGCCCTCCTCACTGCATTCTCAAGTGCTGAATTCTGTTTCTCAGCTCTCAGGGCAAGAGTGGAAGCAAATGAAACTGAACGACTCCTGCTCAAAATCACCCCAAACATCTCCCCTTCTTCGTCATGTTCTGGACTCCCTGCTTGGGGTGATTGAACCGGACTGTATAGCTTTGGGAAGTCCATCCATCTTGTGTCGAGAGCTTTGCCTTGTCTCATCTCTGAATATTTGAAACAAAAAGTTTTCAAGGAAAAGGAACGAAAGTTCAGAGTTATGGACTTCACGCATTTGCTGACATGAAAATGGAAACTTGGAACCTTGTTTTCTCACTTGAGTCTACTTTCTTTTAGTGGCAGGTTTGGTTAGGCCACCAAGAATCAATAATTGTCCACGGTGATTAATTGATTTCACATTTCAGTTGTAAAAATTTTGTCTACCTTGGTTTTTGGGGACAAATTGCTTGTTGAAGTAATGTCAAGACATTGTCAAAATCATCTCATTTCAACATGGAATCAAATTTTTCATTGGGTTGAATGCAAGTAAATGAAAAGTTATATGTATGTAAAGAGAGACATTGAGGCCCAAAGGGGTGGATTGAAAATCCTTTCACATGGTGTGGGGTAGGACTGCGGGGGGCTCAATCCATCGTGGTTCACGAATGCAAGCATATGTCTAAACAAATGTGGACACATTATCTGCTGGACATATTTAAAGCAAAAAAATTTTTTGTGAATGGATATATTTGTTCAAATAGTTATATCCATTTAAAAAATTATTTTTGTTCAAATAAATATATTTGTTTAAATGGTTATGGTCATTCAAAATATTATATTTGTAAAAAAAATATATATTTGTCTATAAATAAGACTCTTTGGTTTTCTGGAATGATATAAAAACAATTTGTAACCAATTTCTCTTCCTTCTCCAAATACTCTTCGTTGTTTTTATGTTATTTTATCATAGAAAAGATCTATACGAGTTTGATAATGTTGTCATATATTGATGAGTGTTTAGTGAATTGATTTTGTTAATGTAAAACGCAATCAGTTATTGGGTTTCAATGTATTCTCGAGGTTTGCCGCTTATAAGCATTTTGCGCCCCAACAAGATGGATAAAATTTTTTTAAAAAATGGTATTGGTGCACACTTTGAAGCTTTTCCCTAATATTTTTGGTTTTAAAGTAACAATCTTAGTGTCTGTTTGGCTTGGTTTATATTTAGCTTATCTACGGTTTAAAAATAAAAGTTGGGTTAAATAGAATTTCGTAAAAAGATATTAAAAAAAGTAATTTTTTTAAAAAAATAAAATCTAAAAAAAAACTTAAAAAAAGACTCCAATTACGAGCTTTCTCTTCTCTTATTTTTTAAAACATAGGCGAAGAGCTATTTTTTCCAAAAAAATCATCTCTCTCAAATAATACTCCTCTCTCCCTATCGATCTCCGTCTCCTCTCTTCCTTTCAAAAAATCATCATTCTAAGTTTTTTTTTTGTTCTTACAAAAATTAAGAAAAAAGAAGATTTAAAATTAAAAACTGCATTCAAGTATTATTTCTTTTGTTTCTTTCTATTTTCTTTTTCATTTTATTTTCTATCTTTTTTGTGGACTTTGAAAACTCTCTTTATTGGTTGATATTTCTTAATTTATTATTTGATATGACAATTATTTGATGTTTATTTATTCTTAACTTCTTTATGGTGTAAATAATATTTGATAATTATGATTGAAATAATTAATTAAATAGGTCAATGGTTGTTGACATAAATTAGATAAGAATTGAAATAATATTTGTTGATTATGGTTGTTGAGATAATATTGTTCATCGAAGTGAACTTTGTTGATAAGGACATTAGTGATTTTCTTGAATTATTACTACCACCCTAGACTTTTCTTCTTCTTTTATGAGTTCTCCTCCATTGTTAAGGTTAAAGGTTTTGGTAGTCGACTCACTGTTTTCTATCATACTTATTTTTTTTATTTGATTTAATTTTTCTCTTGATTTTATTTATTTATTATTATTCAATAAAAAATTATTTATAGATTATATGTTACTTATAAATTATTTATTGAACTCTTTTTTTTATAATTTATTATCAATTATAAACTTTATGTTATATAAAAATATTTTTTATATTTTCAAAAATTTATTTTAAATAGATAAAAAATAAAGTTAATTTTTTTTATTTTGAACAAAGAAATTCTTGATTAATAAAAAGTTATTTATTAAATACCCTTTATGGTAATTTTAACTAAAGTTAGAGTTTATATAAATTGTTTTACCAAAGAACTTATCTATAAAAAAGAGCTTATAAAAAGTAAATTTACTAAATAACTTAAATTTAATTTTAAAAGCTATTATTTTTTATAAGAGCTTTATAATAGGTTTTCAGTTAAAAAAAAGCTAAGCCAAACATGCTCTTAGGGTTTTATTTCTGTTCAATAATGTCTATTGTAAGTGGAATGTTAAGGGAATTCACTTTAATTTTTTTAAAGCGGACTGGTTTGATGACGACAAAGAAAATGACAAAATGATTTTCATCAAATTACCAATAAGTTTTTTGCCTTTCTCGAATTTATTTGCATCAATTGCTTGTATTCTTAGTTGTTACATATTTAATAGAGTTGTGAGATTACAACCATGTGTCTAATAACTCTAAGAAGATCAACATACTTTTTTTTCAAAAAAAAAAACTATAAGATGAACATGGTTGAAGCTATAATTGTGCCATAACCTTCCTCCATCATGAAAAGATTTTAAAAGAAATTTGAAACACAAGAAAAAGAATAACTCCTAAGCGTTGACTAATCATCTTTGAATTGAAGAGGAATATAAGAAACAAGAATGTAGCCAAAGTATATGCTATGAAGAAAGAACATGCCATTAAACATAAAAAGAAATTCAAATAGAATGCCAAAAGTTCAAAATTTCAAAGGAAAAGAACGATGCATGCTTTCATTGAGGAAAGTCAAGACATTTCAAGAAAGAATGTCGATTGTTAGAATAAGAAAAATGCTTCTTCAAGTGTTGATTTGACTAAAAATTTTGTGGCCATGATTTTTGAAATTATTGTGCTTGAGGATAATGATGCTAGGTGGATTGGTTCAGGAGCAATAAAGCATGTGTAACAAAACTATACAAAAAAAAAGTTAATTTAACCCTTATGCTTTTATTGTATTCAATTAAATCTCTATACTTTTATTTTGAGTCAAATAAGCCTTTATCATTAGTTGTTAACTGACCATTGTTATTCAATGTTACAATTGTTAATATATGTTGGAACATAGAATTAGAAAATCAAGAAATGGATTCAAGACGCATAACAATGCCACTTTTTTAAGGTTTTATTTGCCTCCATTTATAGTGTGTAAAAAAATTACCGACGTATAAACCTTAAAGATATAATGAAGTATATACAGTATTCTGCACTGACGAAATCAATCCATTGAGTGTTCATCGGGATATGACAAGATTATCAAACTTCTATAAAGGTTTTTTTGCAACAAAAAACTATAAAAGCAATCTAAGAAGAATTTGAAGAAAGTGGAGAGAATTTTTTTTTCAATTAGGAGAGGGGGATTCAAACCTTACTTTTTAAGTAAGAAGATTATGCACTAACCTTGAGCCAAATGCTCAGATGCAAGAAAGTAGAGAGAATTATTGCTAATTATTTCTCTTTTTTCTTTTTCCATACATCTTTAACCAGAGAGACAAAGATGCCTCTTCCAAATAGATGCAACTATCTATTTTCAATAGACACAATTGTTTATTTTCTAATAAACATAATTATTTGTTTTCAAACATAATTGTTTGAATAAACTTAATTGTTTGAACAAATATAACTCTTGAACAATCATAATTTTCAAAGAACTTTCTTTTTTTCTTCCTTTCATTCTTCCATTATTATTGTTGAAAATGTTCAACAATTTAATGTCATGTGCCAATGATGTGGTATATTGAAGGATGACACCATCGTGTGACAGATGACATGGCTAAAGATGTTGCTGACTGGATTTTTTGGCAGTTGACATGACTTTTTCCCTTTTGTTCAATCACATGTCTTAAAATTATTGGTTCATATTTTTAGAACAAAAAAAAAATTAAAATAACCCAATCTTATGAAAATTGCTTGAATATCTTTTTCAATAGAGAATGGTGAATCCTTTATTGAGCATCTAATATAATTTATTTAGCATGTATATAACCCAATGCACTCGAGTATAGCCTTTAAATTCAGCATTAACTGTTGACAACATTAATGTCATGTAGATATTAAATATAACATACTGATCTATCAAGCCTAAGGGCAATTAATAAATTGTAATAGAGCTCCTTTTAATTATTGATGACAAGCTTATATAGTGCTTTTTAAATAGATCTTGCTGAATGTATGTATCTCGTACACTACGTACATTTATTTGTTTTAAAGTCACTGCCTCATTGGTGGAGTTAAAATATTTTATCTTTTTAGATAGGGGCATAACAATATAGGCTTTAAACATTTTTATCACATTTAGCCTAGATTAATTTTGGCAAATAAGGAATTGAAGAACTATAACTCCCCACTTAATAGCTCGTCAACTATTAAATTAGTTTTTCTATAATGTTATCAAATAATTTATGATTATATCAAGTATGATTTTCTCTCTCCTCACCTTTTCACTCTTGTCCAACAAGTCAATTAAGTATGTTATACACAAAATATATATATATATATATAATTAAATTCGTGAAATGGGGACAGAGTATTTTACCACCAAGCCTCTTGATGAGAAAGTAAAAAGTCTATAAGAAAGATCTATTTGACTTGGACTGGAAATAAAATCCATTCCCACCTCTTGAGAGAAAGAACAGGTTTGATGTTAGACATAAGGTTTAATATGAAAAAAAAAATTAATCTTAGTGTGTTATGTGAAAAAATATCATACTACAAGAGTTTATGTGGAGTTTATTTTTTATTTATAACATATTTGATATAATCATAAATTATTTGATAACATTATAGGAAAACTAATCTAATAGTTGATGAGAGATTAAGCAGAGAGTTATAGTTATTCAGTTCCTTATCTATCAAAATTAATACCAGTAATTTATTTAGGTTGATATAAAAATGTTATATAATAAAATTTTAACAACTTCTTGTCAATGAGGAAAGGGTGTTGCTATTGGAAGCCTTTTGCAAATCTAATTAAGCTTGGGGCATAAGATTAGACTAAAGAATATATCAATTATACAAACGACTGAAATAAGATGACAGTTCAACTTATTTTAAGAACTTATCGAACCATGCGAAGATATGGAAATTGCATGCTTATAGAGAATGGGGGAGACACCAAAGTTTAATTTATTCTATTTAATGCGTTGGCCTTGATGCTCATGCGGTTCGGAGCTTGATGGGTAGACCCTCCTCTGGAATGGGTGAAGGAATGTAGGAAATCTTGCTCATTGGGATTCGTTTCGCGTCGCTCCTCCGCCTCCCCCGCCGCCGCGCGCGCTGCCCTCTCCATTTGAATTTGGTGACCAGGTAGTGAATGAAAGTGAGGATTTCCAGTCGTGCATACTCCTTCCCAGGGCACATACGAGGACCTCCACCAAATGGAACAAATGTGTAGGGTGCAGGACCATTTCCTTCAAACCTTGAAGGATCAAACTTCTCTGGATCTGGGAAGTAGCTGGGATTCTTGTTTGTTGAATGGACAGTCCAGAAGGCCTGAAGCAAATGAAGAAAACAAATAAGGGTATGGGAAAGTACTGACCAGTAGATGGCTAGATAGGAAGGATAGATTCTTTAAAACTACAAAAAAAATTGTTAATGACATGCTGATTTTGCAATGGAAACATAGAGTCCTTACCTTCCATCCCTTTGGAATCGTATAACCTGCATAAGTAAAGTCGGTGATGGCCTCTCTAAAAGCTCCATTAGCAGGGGGTGCCAGCCTCATTGCTTCGCATGCCACGCACCAAGTGTACTTCATCTTCTGAATATCTTCCCATCTCAATGGTTCTTCAGGGCCTTTGGACCTTAAAATATCCATTTGTTCTGCAATTAAGCCAACAAGACGAAACATTAATTAATTGCCCGAATAGAAATTTTAAATATATTAGTAAATGGTAGGAGTCCACGAGCCTCCTGGTGCAAAAATCCAAAATAGTGACCGACTAATTTACATACCTTCCAACACCCTGTTATATACGTCGGGATAGTCAGAAAGATAGCTAATGGTGAAGGTGATTGCGGTGCTTGTTGTGTCATGGCTTGCGATAAAGAAGCCTACAATCTTGTTGCCGATCTCTATCTCAGTCATACCGTCCATCAGCATGTTGTCCACCAAGTCCGAAGCAACCGTTCTACCTTTCTCCAACAGCTCGTTTTTCTTCTTGGTAATGAGGGCTAAAAGCTCTTGGCGAATCACTCTGCCTGCTTTCACGGCGCGATTGAATGTTGTTCCCGGAAGATCAATAGGCACGGATACGAGACCAGCAGTGGCAATAGAAAAAGGCTTGGAAAATTTTTTCTATTCTTCCCGATCTGGAACACTCATGAATAGACGACAGGCGAGTGTGAAGGTGTACTTCTTGGAAAGCGGGAAAACTTGGACTTGATTATAGGGGGACCAATGTTGGTCTAGGTGCTCCTTTGCCATGCTATCCATGACCGGTACGTAATGTTGAAGCGACTCTGGCTTGAGCAAAGAAGGCAGGTAGGCCCGAAGTTTGGTGGTTCTTCTGCGGAGGAATTATCAACACTGGATGGATCCAGAAAAGCTTTCTTCATGGGACGCGGCCACCAGGAGGTAACATATTTGTTTTGGCCAGAGAAGAGGAACTTGTTGCCAGCAGCACCGCAAAAGACAGCCATGTCCTCTCCGAGCAATGATGTACGGAACACATCGGATGAATATTTGGTAGTTCTGTCAGTCACGAATTTCTCAGGAGTTCCCCATCTCGAAGCCAGCACATAGTCCAAGGTTTCGCCAATGTATGGGAGACCCTTCCTACCCGGAGGCAGCTTGGTGGTGGCGGCCCTGGATTTGTACTTGTAAACCAAGTAGATGACACCAACAGACACGTACAAAACTACAAAGTGGACTAAGTATGGCATCAAAAAAGCAATGTCCATGCCTGCTTAATTAATCTTTCCCCCTACCTTTGCTACTTCAATTAACAAAGGTGTAATTACACACTGGAGTGGCGCCCGAGCCCAGGATCATCTACAAACTATAAGAAGCAACTAATGGATATGCATCTCATCTGGTTACCATATTTATAGTAAGTAAGTATAACAAAGGAAAATTTGATCAGCTTTAAAATTTTTACAAAGTTGGCAAAACGCACTGTTTGATTCCAAATTTTAACAGCTAACAAATATTTGCAACTTGTTCTGCTTTAGAATTTTATCTCATGTCCTGACACGAGATTCATGATTTAGACTTTATTTCTTTATTTCTGTTGGATCCTTTTTCCTTTTACTTATTTTAATAATAATTAGGGTATGGAATTCAAAAGCACACTTTGTCTTGGTTTATGACAACGTGCATCAGGCAGCAAGTTGTGCACATCAACAAATCAAAATGAGTTTCATTGTCTCGTTTTCACAACTCTATGGTCAAAAAGGTGTAGGTGGTTGCGAGGACAGTTAAAACTCAAAAACACGTTTGAACTGTTTGCAGTCAAGTCTTGACTCTTTACTCTTAAAGAGTAAATAAGTTGTTAAAATTTGACAAATTGGGCAGAACATTGTTTGATTCCAAAATTTAACAGCTGTTAACAAAGTTTTGCAACTCGTTGTTCATTAGAATTTTATCTCATGTCCTGACATGAGATATTCGATTTAGAAGTGATAAATGTGCTTGATTTTATATTTTTATTTCTATTCACTACAACAAATTTGATTTAAAGATAATACATTTTTAAAATGTGCTATTAAAAATATTTTTAATAACACTCTTTTTCATACTTTTTACAACATTTTATAGATTTGACTTTACAATATAAATTTTTATATGCATTATGAATAAAATATAATTATAGAAATTGCATATATTAGAAAAAGTTGCAGTTTTTTATATTAATACTAAATGTGAAAAAAAAAGGGTAAAACTAAAAGTTTAAACAACTACACCTTTTAAGATTTCACTGCACAAAAAAGGAAATATGTTACCTAAACAAATGTGATTAAAACTCAATTTTGTTGTAGTGATTGAATTTTTTTCATTTCGCTTATTTTAATAATAATTAGTATGGTCAATTTGCACGCTAATGCATTATTAATATATTTTTATTATATTTATGGGAATTATAATAATAATAACTAGCGGAAGACATACGCTATACAGCAAATTTATAACATTTTATAAATAATTTTCAACAAAAGTGGTATTTTTTTACCAAATATATTGGATTTGCAAACTTTTATAAATAGTTGGTGTTAATATTTGTGACTAGATGGTAAAAAATTGTGAAATTAAAGTCAAATAAACATAAGATTTTTGAAAGTTGTTTCGGAGTGTGTTATAACGAAAGTAGCTTAATTTCAAAGGAGTTGAAGAAAAAAAGGAAGGAAAGGAAAGGAACAACAAAAAATTTTGTAATGTGTTAGGGGCATGCTTGCATGGGAAAGTAATACTTGCAATCGATGCTTCTGTAATGGTTGCATAAATGTGCATTCAATAACAAAATTACTATAATTTGTTATATTGTTATAACAGAATGATTAATTCGAAAATATTATTGGCTATTGTACATAATGTAAATTCGTCATTATCATTTTTAAGTGTTGCATACATTGTTCAAAGATAGAACATATAACAATATATTCGTTATTGTACCTGTGATAACGTGTGAGTCTATAAACTCAATTGTTAGATATAAAAAGAGTTATTATCAATATTTGTTGTTTAAGTGCGATTAACCACCTAAATGAATATATTTTCTCTAATAAGGTATTAGGCTTAACATAGATTTATTAAAAAGAATAAGTTTTGATTTACGAAATAGATTAGGTTTAGGAGTATAGGTATGTGTGAGGAATGTATTAGGACACCATTACAACGCCCAACACCAAATTAATGACGTGTTATATTTTTATGATCTAAACTTATTACAACCAATTCTATTTTATTATTTGTTTATTTTATTATTTTTGTGTTTTGTAATAATTTTTAAGAATTATGGTAAAATAAACAATCATAACTATCTAATTTTATAACCAAAATGTTATTTATTTTATTATATAATTTTTATATAATTTTATTCATGAGAATTTTAAATCAACATTATTTACATTTTAATTTCCTTCATAATTCTTTTTTTCTTTTTCTATTTCCTATTCTAAAAAAATCTTAATGTAACATAATTGCGACTTAAACATTTTATTTTATTTTCCTCTATATATTTTTACTAATACCAAGAATAAATAAATAAAAATAGTACAAGAAAAAAAGTAACTTATAAACAAAATAAATAAAAGAATTCGTAAAAGAACAAGCCCACACTTGGTGAATACGCTAGTAATTAAATCAAACATGCCTAGTCAAAACTAGCCTGCAGTAGTTAACCTAGGACCTAAAAGACACTGTTTAGAGATGGCAATAAGTATCCTACCCGTGAGTATCCAATCTGGTTATACACTCGTCTCGAAATCAGTATCATCCTTTTGATACTCAATACCTGAACCCAAATAAATATGTGTAAAACATATTGTAAGTTTTTAAGAGGATTGAAACTTGACTATGCTTTTGGACAACCAATAGTTTTACCACTTTAACCAAATTCATTTTTTGGTACTATATTAAAAAGAATTATGTTTATTTTTCCCAATTAATTAAAGATATATACATATATATATATATATATATATATATTTGTGTGTCTCTAACTCTAAATGGATATTTAACAAATTCAGATATTTGACGAGTAGTTTTAGGATATTAGGGTATGGGTTCAAGTAATATTTTAAAATTTTATTTGGTTAATTATAAGATTGAGGTACCTTATAATTTAATAGGGTTTGGGTATCTTACATGTTGACATCTGTAACACTCTTTCTGCAGTAATTAAAATGAGGTTGGTTTTGATCTGGTGCTCATGCTCGTCCTTTCCTTCCATATGGTGTCATTTTTCCAAGGAATAAAAACCTCCTTTTAATAAATCCTAGGTTATTTTCTTAACTTTGTTTTTCTTTTTGCAGTTGCTCTCCCTTTCTACTGCCTTCTTCTTTCTTAAATCTAACCGTGAAATCCTTCTCGGGTAGCCACCAACTTTCCTTCACTGGCACCTAAATCTTTCTAAACTTCACCCACATAATGTTCTTGGATCACTCTTCCTTTTAGTTGGAACCGTTTTCTCAAAAAGAAATCGATAGTCCTAGGTTTAAACCCAAAATTTTAAAACCTAAAGACCAAAAATGCTTTTTTCTTTATGCTTGTTCCATTGTTTATTTCTTTGTGTGCTCATTGTCTTACTTGTGCTAAAAGCTTATGAATTTATAAGCATTTGTCTTTCCTTTTTCATTTGCAAATCTTTGATTTTTCACTATTTTTTCTTGATTTATTATATGTGATTTTATTCTTAGGTGATTTTTGTGATGGTGAAGAGATATTCTAAAAGTTAGTAAAGAGAAGATTTTTTAGAGATTTGGCAGAGGGGAACCATAAACCATCTCCTTTTGAGTAGGCCATTTGGAGTATAGCGTTGAAGATCACTTGGCCAATGTTGATGGATTTTCGCATTATGATGGCATAAATAAGGATTGCTCACTCCTATGTAACATCGTTAATACATGTAGATAGGAACATCTTTGCTGTTATAAAGTAAAACCACACCTTTATATCCTTTTTCATCACATTGGCTTTGAAGGATATCAATTCACCCTTTGATAGCTTTTATTGTGCACTTTCCTCACAAAGCACTCAGATAATTTCATTCAAGATGATTGCCTAAATATAGCTCGTAACCATCATTCTCAATATCAAGAGCTTCGTAGAAAGCATTGATGGCTTAGCTATGAAAAGCCATCTATTTACCTCACACGAAAGCAACATCATCATTATGTTTAAAAGCATTAGCATAAAATTTCCTTACCATTGGAATGATGACGGACTCCAGCTGGACATAGAATTTCTTTCATTGCCTTTCTTCAATATGAGATTTTTTAAAGATTTGGCAAAAGGGGAAGGGTTGATTACCATGGCACCAAAGAAAAGGGCACGTGCGAGGGAAAATATGAATAGTTTTGATTGAAGAAAATTTATTTCGGTTGAAGACGAGAAGCACCACATTCAATTCTATTACAAAAAGTTCTAGTTTTAGAATATGGCACTGATGTCTAAAGAGGACTCTATCCCTACATCAACAATATTATCGACACACTTCAATGGGAGAAATTTGGTGCCCAACCAGAAGTAACAGTAATGCCTATTATTTGAGAATTATATGCCAATGCTGCCAAACATGATGATGGGTGAGCATTCGTTTGAGGACGTTAGGTACCTTTCGATGCTCACACAATTAATAATTTTATAATACACTTGATATTGAGAACAAGGAGCATGGACAATTCATGAATGGTGATGTTGATTTGGATGAAGTTTTGCGGTACTTTATCATTTTGGGTACTAAATGGAAATTGCATAAAGGTTGTTCCAATTTCCTTCAAAGCTAATGCCATGGTCAATGACTACAAAGTGTGGTATCATTTCTTAGCCGCAAAGATGCTTTTTGGGAAACACTTGAACGATGTGATAAAGGATTGAGCAGTCTTCCTATACGCGTTTTGATCGAGAAATCTATTGACATTGGGCAATTGATCTTCAAAAACATTATCTTGTTAGCCCGATGGCCACATGATAAAGTGTGGTGTTCACCCTTGATCACTGCCTTCTGTCATCAAATAAGAGTTGTTTGGTCACCTAATGAAGAGCTATTACATTCGAAGATTCCAGTGGATGGTTGGATCAACAGGTTTCACATGCATGAACAAACCATTATTGGAGGAAGCTCATCTGCTGCACCTCAACCGCCACGGCATTTGCAAAATCTCTCCATGCCTCAATGAATGGAACGGCTTATGCGTTGCTTAGACCATCAAGCAGATTATTTAAAAGCCATTGAAAAGATGATGAGGGCATATGCTGAGCATGTTAGCATGGACATGGCTACCTTCCCCACATTGCCCATTAATCCCACCTGGAATGAGAATGGTGACGCTACTGCTACGAAGGATAAGGATTGACGATGTTTGCAAGTTTAAGGGAGTATTCTCTTTCTTTATTTTTAGGAAAACTAAGGACAATGTTCACTTTTAAGTTTAGGGGGAATTTTATATTTTATTTCATTATATCGTATTTATGTTTAAACAAGTCAATTTGCATGATAGGATTAGGAACGTGTTGAAAGATTAAGTTAGAATTTGTGCATCAATAAAAATTGGTTTATCTATCCGATGATGAAAACCAGTTACCTTGTTATTCTTTTTACTCTAACAAGCATAAATATTGTTGTAGTGTTATGTGAAATTCTTATGCATATCATCATTTTAGAATGTGAATTCTATATTTGAGCACCATGTTTCTTATTCTATTTCATGATTTACATTTAAAAAATAATTATGTGAGTGTGAATCTTTAAACTATATTTATAATTTTAGAATTTGTCTGATCCTTCCTTGAGGTGAAATTCTAGGTGACACTTAGCTAGGAAATGACTTAGACCACCTTTGGATTGATTGGGCCTTTCAAGCTAACCTAGTCAAATTTTATTCCTAGTACACCTTTTTGAACCTAAATCTATCTTTTTCTTCATCAACAATAACTAAATTATCCTAGCTTGCAAATAAATTTCCAATTCTATTACCTTCACTCCTAAGCGTGTACATTGTTTTAGGAATTATATATAGATCAAATGTTAAAAAAGTAGAAAGGATGAGTTGAGAAAAATTCCAACCAAGATGTGAAGTATTCATTCTACTAACATCGAAGAAAACAAGTTTGGGGGATGTTGAATTGTGAATAAAAAAAATGCTTGATGAATAAAAAGTGAAAAGAAGGAAAAATGTGTACTTGGTGAAGGAAGATAAGGTTATGTAGATCCTAGAATAATTATTTGCTTAGGGTGATTTAAACTTTAATATATCCCATATCATCCCTTAACCCTAGCTGAACATTATAAGATGAATAAAGTCCTAAGCATCCATAGCTAAGTGATGGCCTACATCAGTAAAGAAAGAGGTCAAAAACAAACATATGAACTTTTAAGCTCGTTGAGATTTGTATGAACATAATATTTTATGAAGTGCATGATGTTCATTGTAAAAAAATGAGCATACACTTGGATGAAACATGAACTTAGATAATATCCATGTTTTATTTTGAGCTTAATTAGAAGACAAGGTAATTTATAAGGAAATTAGAGATGATCAATGAATTGGTGCATTTTCATAGTTGATGTCTTCTACTACATTGTTTCATTTTAGTTTTTTCTCAAAGACTAGCAAAACATTTTGAGATATTAATGTAGCTAAGTCCATGTGTTTTAATTAAGTAGTTTTTAAATAGCCTTTATGTTTTTAGTTAACTAGTTTAAAGCACGTGAACTTAGTTTAATTCAAGTAATTTTAGTTTATTTTCATGTTGAAAGCCCTATTTTAAGCCAATGCCGATTTAGTTCTTGTGTTTGTAGGTTTTCGAATCACATAAAGTTAAATGGTGATGAACTTTGTAATGGAGATTAAGTGCATATTTTCACTAAATATATTGAGGTAATTCAAACATAAGTCGAGCTAAAAAGATCCAATTAATGTGATTCTTGAACCATAGGAAATTTAAAAGGCAGACCTACAACTTTTCTATTACCATTTTACCCAGATCAATCTTGAGATAAGATTGTGTTTCAAGATGAGGCATTGCAATAAATTGCACCAAGGCAGCACAAGCAGTAGTGCCACAGCCTTGCAAAGCTCAAGGCCGCAACGCCCAGGTAAAGTATCATGGCTTCCATACTAAAATCCGAGAGTCCAACACCACTGTGCCCAAGGAGGAGCGTTGTAGCACCAGATGAGAAACCAACAAAAAAATATTTAAGGTAGGAGCAACACGACACTCGTAAACCAAGGTCGCGGGGCTTTGACATGGATTATTAAAGTGCAACCAATTAGGAAATCAGTTTTTAGGGTTGTTTAGAGTCTATAAATAGGTGATTTTTGATTGCTGAAAGAGGAGACTAAGAGAGGCAATGAGCGGCAGTTTTTGAGAGAAAAGAATACGCTCTCTAATGAAAGAAACGAAAAGAAATTGAAGGCAACCGAAGATCAAGAATCAAAAGAGGTTTTGATATTTCTTTACTCTTCAATTCTTTCTTGCTCTTTTGCTGTAGAATGATTTTTTGTCTGGAATTAATTATGTTTGCTGTAGAAACAATGATAAACTAAATTTATTTTCTAAGATTATGGGTTATTTTTTTATGTTATTTGAACATATGATTTGTCCTTGCTTAGTTTTAATGGATGATGCGTAGTTTATTCAATTCTGTACTTATTGCTTTTCACTCCTTGATCACTAGTTAAAATATCTTGGATCTCTGAATGCAACTTGATAAAAGGAGTTTAGAATAAATTATTGTTTTGAATAGCCTATATTTGGTTCACTTCTAAGTTAGGTGATAGTTTCGTGTTTAGGATAAACATATACCTAAATACCTTGGGCAGCCATAACAAGAATGTAATGAACCTTTTCTAATTAGTTTTGGAAATATACGTATGCACAATCTCGACAGAAACTTGTACTTAATATGGATTTTAGGTTAATTATGTATCCCATTACTCTAAGTTAAGGAGAATGATTTAATTCAAGTAAAAAATTGAATAATACCATAATCCTTGGTTTTGAATTAATATTTCTCTTAGTGAAATTTTATTCTTCGTTACTAATTAGTTAATTAATCATTTTTAGTTTAAATAATCATTTGAAATCTAGTATTTAGATAAGATTAACTTTGTTATAAATTTAATACTTGCCGACAAATAAGTACAAATCTCTATGAAAACCAATACTCAACTTACTTTTATATGATTTGTATAACCACGTGCACTTTCATGTAGTAATCCGACAACAAAGATATATAATAAAATTTTAACTTCTCATTGATGAAGAAAAGGTGTTGCTAAAAAAAACTGAAATAAGATGACAGTTCAACTTATTTTAAAAACTTATTGTACCATGCATAGATATAGAAATTGCATGCTTAGGGAAAATAGGGAGACACCAAAGATTTATTTATTCTATTTAATGTGTCAGCCTTGATGCTCATGCGGCTTGGAGCTTAATGGGAAGACCATCCTCTGGAATGGGTGAAGGACTATAGAAAATCTTCTCATTGGGATTCAGTTTCTCCCATTTGAATCTGGTGACCAGGTTGTGTATGAAAGTGAGGATTTCCAGTCGGGCATACTCCTTCCCAGGGCACATACGAGGACCTCCACCAAATGGAACAAATGTGTAGGGTGCGGGACCATTTCCTTCAAACCTTGAAGGATCAAACTTCTCTGGATCCGGGAAGTACTTGGGGTTCTTGTTTGTTGAATGGACAGTCCAGAAGGCCTGAAGCAAATGAAGAAAACAAATAAGGGTATGGGAAAGTACTGACCAAAATCTTGAGAATGACATCATCATTTTTGCAATGGAAACGCAGTTTTATTACCTTCCATCCCTTTGGAATCGTATAACCTGCGTAAGTAAAGTCGGTGATGGCCTCTCTAAAAGCTCCATTAGCAGGTGGTGCCAGCCTCATCGCTTCGCATACTACGCACCACGTGTACTTCATCTTCTGAATATCTTCCCATCCCAATGGTTCTCCAGGCCCTTTGGACCGTAAGATATCCTTTTGTTCTGCAATTAACCCAAAAAGATGAAACATTAATTAATTGCCGGCATAGAAATTTGAAATATATTGGTAATTGGCAGGAGTCGACGAGTCACCTGCGCTAAAATCTAAATAATGACTGACTAATTTGCATACCTTCCAACACCCTGTTATATACGTCAGGATAGTCAGAAAGATAGCTAACGGTGAAGGTGATTGCGGTACTTGTTGTGTCATGGCTTGCAATAAAGAAGCCTACAATCTTGTTGCCGATCTCTATCTCAGTCATACCGTCCATCAGCATGCAGTCCACTATGTCTGAAGCAGCCAGCATTCCTTTCTTTAACAGCTCGTTTTTCTTCTTGGTAATAAAGGCTAAAAGCTCTCGGCGGATCACTTTGCCTGCTTTCACGGCGCGATTGAATGTTGTTCCAGGAAGATCAATGGGTACGGAAATGAGACCAGCAGTCGCAAAAGCGAAAGGCTTGGCAAAATTTTCGATCTCTTCCCTATGTTGAACACTCATGAATAGACGACAGGCGAGCGAGAAGCCGTACTTCTTGGAAAGTGGGGAAACTTGGACTTGATTATAGGGGGACCAATATTGGTCTAGGTGCTCCTTTGCCATGATATCCATTACTGGTACGTAACGTTGAAGTGACTCTGGCTTGAGAAAAGGAAGCAGATATGTCCGAAGAATAGTGGATTCTTCTTCCGAAGAATTATCAACACTGGATGGATCCAACAAAGCCTTCTTCATGGAACGAGGCCACCAGGCGGTGACATATTTGTTTTGGCCAGAGAAGAGGAACTTGTTGCCAGCAGCACCGCAAAAGACAGCCCATGTCCTCTCCGAGCAATGATGTACGGAACACATCGGATGAATATTTGGCTCTTCTGTCATTTATGAATTTCACAGGAGTTCCCCGTCTCAAACCCAGCACATAATCCAAAGTTTCGCCAACGTATGGGAGACCCTTTCTACCTGGAGGAAGGTTGGGGGTGGCGGCCCTGGATTTGTACTTATAAACCAAGTAGATGACACCAACGGGCACGTACAAAACTACAAAGTGGACTAGGTATGGCATCAAAAAAGCAATGTCCATGTCTGCTTAATTAATCTTTCACCTTACCTTTGCTAATTTAATTAACAAAGGTGTTACACACTGGAGTGGCGAATGAGCCCAGAATCACCTACAAAATATATATAAGGAGGAACTAATGGATATTCATCTCACATCTGGTTGCCATATTTATAGTCAATTGCCCACGGATTGAGTTAGTATAACAAACGAAAGTTTTATCAGCTTTCAAATTTTGACAAAGTTGGCAAAACATTGTTTGATTCGGAATTTTAACAGCTGTCAAATTTTGCAACTTGTTTCCACACTAAGTTGTTACTTTTTACAGCACACGAGTAATTAGTTCATTAGTTGATATATAATCCTCTGCTTAAAGAGTAAGGTTCAAATCTTCTCTCTCTCAATTATAAAAAAAGAAATTATTACTTTTGCAACTTGTAGTTTATTAGAATTTTATCTCATGTCCTGACACGAGATTCTTGATTTAGAAGTGATAAATGTGCTTGATTTTATATCTTTAATATTTCTTTTGGATCCTTTTCCCTTTTGCTTATCTTAATAATAATTTAGTATAATGGTCAATTTTGCACGTTAATGCATTATTAATATATTTTTATTATATTTATGAGCATTATACTAATAATAATTAGAATATGTTCATGTTGCATGCTTCATGAATTATTAATATAGTTTTTATATAATACCAATGAATGACATATTAGAGTACGTAAAACTTGATAAAGTTAAGAAAATTATAAGGTTGGTAAAGTCTATAATAGATCTTTCTGTTCAAATGTACAATATGAGCTTATATTTTAAGGGTTAATTACGCTTTCAGTTCTAAATACTTGCATGTTATTCACTTTCAAGTTTAAACAATAAAGTTATATACAATAAGTCCTTTCATTGTTTATATTTAATTCAATAACAAAGTATAATTTCTGTACACTATCATGCCATCATAAAATTTAATTACATAAAAAAGAAAACAATATTTAGTTCTCTTTCAACTCTCTATCACATGATATCCCGCAACGACACCACATTGGGAGGCTACTTTCCTATAGTCCTCCGCAAAGATTTGTTTCCCCATTGATGTGCTAATTTTGTATTGATATGTTGTTTGATTGTATGGTTACTTTTAGTTGCATTCATGGTTCTTCATGATTTGCCAGCTCTCTTTTCTGAGTTAAAATGCATTTTAATGCAATGTAGTAGAATACCAAAATGACCATTGTTGCAATATTCTGTGTTTTGGAAGAAATTATTGTATTAATTGTGCAAGATACAAATTTTGATAAAACTATTGCGGATCTTGTTATTGTTAATGCTGATAATTCAAAGGATAGAATCTGAGATTATTTTTAATGCCAAGAAAAGGGGTTGTTTTAATAATGCTGATGACGACAAGCTTTTGGCTCAAGCTATTACTATTACATTGGTTAATGTCACGGCCAGACCATGATTGACACGAGCATCGAGCAGGTAAGTTTATTGAGTCTAAACAAGCCTTAGAACTTGATAATAGGCATACAGAACATTTATAACCTATGTACATGTTTATAAACAAACCATATCATATGCTCTGTGCCTCAACACGAAGCTCAAATGTGCTACACATGCTTAATCCTATATATACATATACATACATACATACATGTATATATGCTTTACACAATCAGTAAAACAAAATACATATACAAAGTGTGCTAGATATATGGATAGCGAAGTGGACCTGTCGAAAAAGAGATGCCAATTAGATGCCACTAGTAACCTATCGGCTTAGAGGTTGGAGCCTTTCTCCAAATACAAAGGACTTGACAAGCAACAAATTTGAAAACACAACAAAATTATTGAGGTGTGATAACTCTATTATATGGAGTTATTTTGTCATATTTTGATAGCTTAAATAGCTAAGTCTTTGAGATTTTAAGTTTGAAATTAAGTATTTTCGTTATTTTTCTTAATTAAGTTCAATTGCATGTTGATTAATTTAGTTTAAGTTACTTTAGTTTAATTTTACGTTAAATTGCCTTAAATTACTTTAATTTTAGTTGTTGTTAATCTATTTGATTGCTTTCATATGAAAATTGATGAAAAGGCCTTATTTGGTGAGAACCGTGAAGTATGGTTAATGCTTTTTTTGCACATGTTTTAGTATTTTAAGCATATCTTTCAATTCATAATTCCAAATGATGTGATGTTTAGACCATTAGAAAGATAAAAGATAGGGTTACAACTTTCATGTTTACCACTTTACCTAGTTTGGCCTGGAAGGAGGTGAAATTGTGTCACAATATGAAGTAATGCAGTAGAGACAACATAATAGAGGAGCACCATAGTGCCACTCGACATTAGGGTGTTGCGGAGCCCGACGAGTCACCAAAAATCTATTTTTTATGGGATTTTGGAAACTATGGCTTTTAGAGCCTATTTAAAGGATCTTTTCAGAGGTTTTGAAGGAAGGAGGCAGCAAGTAATTTCTCTTAAAAAAAAGAGCCAAAAACAAAGCAAGAAAGCAAGACAATTTGAAAGAGAATCAATATCACAAAGCTTCAACTATTAGTTTTCTCTATCTACTTTTGTGTTTTTCTTATTTTCTTTGACTTGGATTAATGACTAATTTTCTTTGGATGAAGTTTTTGTTAGATGCTATGAGCTAAACTATTTTTCTAAGATTATGGTGGATTTCAATATGTAATTTGAATATTTGTTTCTCTTTTATTTACTATGAATGGATATAGTTTTACTTATTCAAATTTTCTTTTAATGCTTTTAATTATCTAGCTAACAATTAACTGATTTACGAATCTAATTAAGGCTCGACTGAGAGATTTTAGATTGAATTAAGGTTTGAATAGTGTATGTTTATGTTACTTAGGTAGTCTGATTCATAATTCAAATAGGCATACGCTAATTGCAATGCATAGTCACATTAGAACACTAGCTTAATGTACCTTATTTAATTGATTCCTATAGACATATAGTGACTCAATTAAGCTAGGTATTTGTGCAAGTATCTTGAAGAAGACTTATATATAGCTTTGGATTCTAGGTTAGTAAAACCACCTATGAATGTAAATAATAAGAGAAGCTAGTAGTAGATGAAGTATTGAATGAACCTATAATCCTAGGTTTTTATCTATTACCTTTTTCTAGTGAATTTTTAGTTTTTATTCAATAGTTTAGTGTTTCCTTAAATTGAGTTTTAATTAATTTTCTAAAACATCAAGTTACTTGAATAAGATTATTTGTTATAATTTCAGTACTTAGTGAAGAATTATGAGCAAATCCATGTGAGATACGATTCTAGACTTACTTTCTATATTGCTTGTTCAATATGTATACTTTCGTGTGTAAAATTGACAAGTTTTTTACGCCATTGCTAGAGATTTGTGTTTTCTATTTATTTTGCTAATATTAATATTCACAGATAATCTTAATTCAAGTTTTTTTTCTTTCATTTTCAGATACTTTTGGTTGAGGTGATTAATTATTATAACTATCAATGACTATCTAAACAATTAGAGCCTAGGAGGGTTGCTAGTGATTATGAATTAGCTATCAATGCTTTGACTGCCCAAGTAAATGTTTTATCTCAAAGAATTGATACTAGGGGTATTAATGTTTATTAGAGTCCTTTTGTGATATGCGAGTTTTGTGGAGATGGGCATTTAAACGATTATTGTCCAGCCTATTATGAATCAATGCCATTTGATGAAAACTTCAATGGGTGGCAAAACAATTCATACTCCAACAGTTACAACTCCGAGTGGATTTACTGTTGTTGGGTTCTCATGCTAATGCACGTATTATTAAATATAGTGATAAAGTAAAGTATCGTTTTCACAGAGAATTGTTTTAATTCATATTTTTAAGTACTAAAATGGACACAACCTAATCTTATCCAAATAATTACAATTAAAATTAATGCTAATAAACTAAAAGTGAAACTAATCTAAAATTTATTAGTAAGTTATTAAATTCGAGTGACGAACAGACCTAAGATTATAATGTCCCTTAATAATTCATTTGATTATTGTCTTTCTTTCTTAACTTAGTTTAATAGATTAAGTTACTAACCTAAAGTCTTAGTTTATTTACAAGTCTCTGTTGAGTTTTTCATAAAAATATTTTTCTCAATTAACTTACTATATGTGTATATAAATTAAATTAAAAAAAAAGTCATTACGTTCATGCTCTAATTTTAGTTACGTATGGCTTATAAATGTATGTTTACCCTCTATCCAAATCAAACCACTTAATTAACTAAGTGCATTCAATCATATACTATTCTATTCAAGGTCTACCTAAATCTCCTTCGTCAAGGTTTAACTTAAGTTTCCAATTCAATCTAATTGGTGGCCAATCAATCAGAAGCTTTAAGCATAAAATAAAATAAATAACTTAAATCCATCAAGTGTAAGCAAAAGAGAAAAATAAATCAAACTACGTATTAAGTTTAATCATAATCTTAGATAAATAATTTAGTTCCCCATCAAGCCACACATTATCATCAAATTAAGTTTAAACATTAAAATCAACTAAGAAAATAAAAGAATGACAAAAAGATAATAGAACCCAAGAACTGTAATCTTGATCTTCCAAATCTTCTTGAATCCCTTAACATCTTCTCAACTTCAATGACTTTGTGGCTTGATTCTCAACTCTTAATCTAGTGTTGCGTTCCTTTCTAAAAATCTTCCAAAAGGTTGTTTTATAGGACTTTGAAGTTAAGTCAAGTTGGGTGAAGAAAGAAATCAATTCCAACTAGGAATTCCTTATCAGACTACATAAGCTGCGGCCTACCTCCACTAAAGCTGTGGCCTCAACCAAATTAATTAGCAGAAATCATAATTACTCTAGGACTACTGTAGTGCTACAAATTTGACAAGATTTTTAACTATTTTCTAGGCTAACTTGGGTGAAATGGTAAACATAAAAGTTGTATTTTCTTCTCTTATCTTTCTAATGGTTTAAGAATTATCTCATTTTGAGCTCTGTAGAGAGAGTTATAATCAAAATACTAAACATATGCAATAGAAATCTACACTTCAAAATTGCTTTCCTTCTATCATTAAACTTTTTCCTGCATTAAGCACTTACAAAAGCAAAATTAATATCAATAACAACCTATCTTAATCACAATAACCCCAAATTAAGTATAAAATTAACTAAAATTAGATTGACTCACTTAAATTAATTAACTTAAATAATTTAACTAAAACCTACTAATTTTTATGCATTATTACAAAACTAATCTAAATTACTGTCAAAATTAAGCTCAAATAACTCAATATCATAGAGTTATCAATTACTCAAAATTTTCACAGAGTAATGATCAAGGTTTTATGTATTCATCACAGCTTGTTTTCCATAATAGTTTTTAGTCACAAGGTAGAGCTCTTATACTTGAGAACAAGCCAACTTTGGAAAAGATGTTAATGCAATGATTGGCCAAGAATAATGCATACATGGCAAATATGGATGCAATCATTCAAAGTAATGAAGCTTTAATGAGAAATATTGAGACATATGTTAGTCAACTTATTAATGACATCAACAATAGACCTCAAGAAACTTCACCAAATGACACTAAGCTTAATCTTAGAAGAGAAGAACATGGTAAGCATCTTGATGAGGTAAATGGTAAGAATGAGGTAGATGGTGGAGATAAAGTAGATTAAGAGAATACTTGCAACAATTAACTTCAAAATGAAGAGGTTACACAAGAAGATGAAGTATTTACACCATCACAAGTCAAGTCATATATGCCTCTCATTCCTTTTTTGGATATAGTTGATTAGTCACCTAAGGAAGTTGTTGATATGAAAAATCCAATGAAACTCCTCGAAGCTTGTTTGGTTTAAGATGCAACAACAAAGGACAAGAAGAACTCGCAAATGTTACACATGTTTTTAAGGTTACACCAAAAATGCATTATTTAAGAAGAACTCAATTTAAGAAGTTGGATAAAAATCAACCTATTCAACTACCTTAGGTTAAGCAAGCACCAAATCTTGAGTTAAATCCACTACAACCTCATCTTAGGGAAAGGTTACTTTTTCACCTCAAGCTTTTTCCATATAAACTCAAACCTCTTTAAAAGGTGAATAAAGACATTAACCAAAGTCAAGCTATTGACTATACAGAAGTGCTTCTTGGGTGGCAACCCAAGCTATATCCATTTAGATTTAGTTATTATTTTAATTAGTTTTTGTTTTTCTGTTTAAAGAAGTAGTTATAATTTCTCCCTAGTTTGTTTTGTTGAGTATGTAGGTTTGAAAAGCATGAAGATGAGGAGAAAGAAAATTGGAACCTTCAATCCACTACTATCATTGATAGGAGAGTTCATTTTCCTTATTTTTTTAGCTTTTCACATTGAGGACAATATGCAATTTAAGTTTAGGGGAGGTTTTATTGTTATTAGTTTTTGTAATATTTTTAGGTTAGTTTAGTTTCGTTAATTTTTTTTTTCAATTTTATGCTTGTTTTAAGAACTTGAGTTGGATTTTTTGTGCCACTTTCTTTTAATTTACCTATCCAAGGGTAAGAACTTAGTTATATTCTATCTTGATTCTTTGAAGCATATGAATATTGTTTGAGTGTTATGTAAATTTTTATTCTAAGTTTCATTGTTAAGATAAGGTTTCCACTCAAGTTAAGCACTATGTCTTTTGCTTAGATTCATTATGTCTAGAATTTTAGAATTTGTTTGATTCACTCTCGAGGCGAAATCCTAGGCTATACATGTTTAAAGAAATGATTTAGGCCATTTATGGACCGATTGAGCCCTTTTAGCTTACTTTTACATAATTTATCCTTAGTTTACCATTTTCGTGCTTAACTTAACCATTTTCTTTGTTTGAGCACTTAATTTTTAGCTTAGACCCTTAAATAAATAATTTCAATTTTTGCATCCTTCATTCCTAAGTGGATGATGGATATATAGCAGTAATTGCAAATCTGGCTTGGGAAACAATTGGACTATGACATTTACACAATTGGTGATTTTGGAAATAAATTGTGCTGAAACTATTTGGTTTTTTTTAATGCACTTATTATATTTTGTGCTATTTTTTTTAGATTATGAAATTTATCGAACTCTTGTTATTTTGGGTTGGCTTTTGTTTTGGTTGGCTTTTATTGAATTTTTGCAGTAATGGCACAAAAGCATTCAAAACCAAGTTCAAGTGGAGCGTTCAATCAAACGAAGTTTGTCTCAACTGAAGCTTCAACAGGATATTATACTTCGCTGATTAACAAAGTGTCCATTCCTAAATGAGGGTTAAATATTCTTGTAATCCATTATGAGGAGATACATCAAATGATCAAAGAACATCATTGGCAACTATTTTGTGACCAACCTGAAAGCTGTGGCTATACCAGTGGTAAAGGAGTTCTATGTAAATGTATTTGAGCATGTTCATGGTGTTGCTTTTGTACGTGGCAAACAGGTACCATTCCAGAGTTAAACCATCAACAAATTTTTTGAAACTTTAAACATTGAGAATGACAAATACATGCTATATTTGAGAGATCATCAAAATTGTGATGAGATCATCTCGAAGCTTTGTGTTAAGGGAGCCCAACGAAAAATGTCTCATAGAGAGCCTGTCTCATTCAAATGAAGAGCAATAAAAAAGGAGCTGAAAGTACATTTTATGGTGGCGAGATTGCTCCCATCCACCCACATCGAAGATGTTACCAAGGATTGAGCAATTCTGATCTATGCTATTATGACTCATAAATCCATCAAGATCGAAAAGGTTATTTCTCCTGTTATACTTCACACAAGTCGAACCAAACAAGATGGCATCGGATTTCCTTCTTTGATAACTATTTTGTGTGGAAAAGTTGGTGTGCGATGGAGTGATAGGGAAGAATTGCAGCAACCTAAAATTCTAATCACTATTGGAATTTTGAGACATTTGGAAGAGTCTACAGCAATGGCTAGTAGTTCTTCTCAAGTTGTTCCACAATTCCACAAAAAACTCCAACTCATAATGTAACTCAATGGATGGAGCAGATTAATTGTCATCTAAACCACTAATAAAGGCAAAATCGGACAATTAAGCAAATGATGAGAGCCTATGTAGAACATATCGGGATGGATATATCTACTTTTCCTTTATTGTCCACGAATTTCGATAAGGCTCCATCACTTGTTGCCCATCGGGGCTTCATCTCCTATTTCGGGTCTTCCGGAAGATCGTCAACCACCAAACTGATGTCCTTCGTCCGTCCCGTGGCCATTGTTCATTAAGGCTATTGAAGCCGTCCCTAATCCTTCAAGAGCCCATCAACCACTAGATTGAAGTCTTTTGTCCATCCCTTATCTGTCATTTATCGAGGCTCCAACAACCTTCCCTAATCCTCTAAGAACTCATTAACCATCGTGTCGATGTCTTTTATCCATCTTTTGTCCTTCTTCTATCATGGCTTTGGCACCCATCCTCAGTCTTCTGAGAACCCGTCAACCACCAAGCCCACATCCTCTGTCCATCTCTTCTCTATTGTCTGTTAGAGCTCTGACAATCATCTCCGCCCTCTTATTGCACTCGTCAACCACCGAGCCAAAGTCATCTTTCCGTTCCTTATCCGTCATCTATTGGGACTTCAATAGCCCTCCTAACCCTTTAAGAGCCCATCAACCAGTGAGCCAACGTCCTCTATTCGTTCCCATCCGTCATCCGTGACTGTCTCTATCTTCCAAGAGCCCAAAACCACTAGGCAAACATTCTCTTTCCGTCTGTGTCCATCGTTCATCAAGGTTCGGGTAGCTGTCTTGGTTCCTTCGAGAGTCGTCAACCACTAGGTTGTGGTCTTCTGTCTATCCTTTTAAGTTGTTTGTCGAGGCTCAATGACTTGTCCCTAGTCTTCTAAAAACCCATCAACCACTAAGCCAATGTCATTCGTGCATCCCTTGTCCGTCATCCACCGAGGCTCCGTCACTCGTCCTCAATGCTCCAAAAGTCTGTCAACCACTAAGTTGACGTCCTCTGTCTGTCATCTGTTGGGACTCCTGCAACCGTCCTTGATCTTCTAAAAGCCCATCAACCATCGGGCCAAGGTCCTTTGCCTTTTCCTTGTTCGTCACCTATCGAGGCTCCGGTACCCATCTCGAGTTTTTCCAGAGTAAGTCAATCACTAGGCTGACGTCCTTTATCTATCCCATGTTCATTGTCCATCAAGGCTCCCACAATCATCCCCAATCCTCCAAGAACTTGTCAACCATCGAGTTGAGGTCCTTTATCCATCCTTTGTTTGTTGTCCATCAAAGCTACATCACGCATCCTTGATTCTCGGAGAGCCCATCAACCATCAGGCTAAGGTCTTTTTTTCATAGCTTGTCCGCCATCTGTCAAGGCTTTGACACTTGTCCCTAATCCTCTGAGAGCCTTTTAACCACCAAGCCGAGGTACTATATGGCGCTAATATGACATATTAACATATCATAATAAATAATAATTAATAGTTAATTTAGTCAAAATATGTAACATATTGACATGTCATAATAATATGTTGTTTTAGCATGATAACATAACAATATGATACTTTTTAATCCAAAATGACAAGTGACATAAAATGATATTTTGATTAATGATAATAGCCTACTTTAAATTCAAATAGGTGCATATGTTGAGTGGCTTATGGTGTGTGCTATAACTGATTTTTATTAATTACAATTTGGTATTGAGCGTTTCTATAGTATCTTGAGTAACTCTCATTCATGTAATATAAAATCAGTGTTGGCAGTTAAGTTATATATATATGTAAATCTTGCTATGTGCTACTAATTAAGAAATGTGTTGCATTATTGTTCATATGCTATTTGATTCTCCAAATTGATTGTTTTGCTTGGATGGATGGTGGGTGTTAAACGGTCATGGTCAGGTTTTTATGTAGCAAAATTAGCATATACTATTAGTTCCCCTAACTTGTAGCTATATGGTACCAATTGGCTCGTCCGTGAGAGAGAGGAGGTATCAATTAGCATATAGCATACGGTATTATTAACACACAGCAAATAGATGACGAGATAATAACTAATAAGGAGTGTAGGATGTGGAATTGGGAACTCCTCAGAACGTAACCCGTTGAACCAGGCAGCAAATGGCTGAACCGCCAACCAAACTCCATCCCGCCGAAAACTCTTTTATGAATTATTTTTTATATTTTTTTATAATTCTTTAACAATTTTTAATAATATTTTAAAATTTTTAATATATATATATAGCGCATTAGGTAAAAATAGGCTATCTTTAAAATTTTAAAGCATTTAATATTTTTTAAAAGAAAATAAATATAATAATAATAATAATAAATAATATATTTACGTATATGCATAAGGAACAAATTTTATTTTTTTTATATTGTACAGTTATATGGTAGTATTAGATAAAATACTTATTTATATTAACTAACAATAGTATAATAAATAAACTAAATGAAAATTGTAATAAAATAAAAATTCAATGAAATAATTACTAAATGTATATATATTGAAATCAAAATAAATATATTAATTAAAACACTACTTGTTATTTGTATTTACGTGAAATTGACATAAAATATAAAAAATATCACATGATGATGTCAATATATCACACTAATAACATGTGATATAAAATAATAAAAGATTTTTTAATTAAGTTAATTATTATTGACAAGTTTATATTTGTTATTAAATTGTGAGAGAGAATTTGAATCTTATTTTTTAAATAAAAAAATTATATACCAATTAATGAACTAAATAGACGAAATGAAAAAAAATCAAAACCTATAAGTAGGTAAGGAAATGCTTAATCTGTTTGGAAAAGCTTTCAAATGGTTGGCGTGAACTCCAGAGCAGGATAACCACATTGTGGTAGGTGCTTCTACTGGCTGATGGCGGTGTATCCAGTGAATGGCCAGTTTCTTTGGATAAAAGTTCCGATTAACATTATTCCGTGTACTGGCAGAACTCTTCTGACTAAATTATAACTAATGATTACATATTTGACAAAGCGAAAAGGTTGTTGATAAGTAAGAAATCCATCTCTTATTCTGATGGATATATCATTAACCAGACGGAGATAGCCCAGAAAAGATTAACACATGATGCAAAACAATGTTTTAGCTTAAAAAGAATATCAAGCTCAAAATTGAGTAAATAACAAAGAAAACAGACAAAAATTTGCAATGGCTTTTAAGTTCAACATGTTCGTAGTAGTTCTTAAACTCCATAAATATGTTCTAATCTAGTATGTGAAAATATATAATCATGATACATGGTATATGAAAATCTTACTGATAGAGCACATAAGTCTTTTTTTAAAAAAAAAAAAATTAATGATCTCAACAATCAATGTGTCATTCCAAGTCTTTTACTTGCTTAATAAGAGATTTTTCATTACATAATAATTTGATTTGAACACGAGGAACCTAAATAATTAGCAACTGACGATTAAGCTCAAACAGTTCCCTAACTCTGTCAGAAAAATAATTTGCAGCTCACTGCCCCTAGAACAAAAACTGGGCATTGACTTGGCACTAAAATCCCTTTGAAAATTTACATGGTTCAGTTTGTTGTTTGGGATGTCAGAAAATTATTGCATGGGCATGAAGCACAATATTAAAGCCCTTGTTCATATCAACACAGAGAATGCATGCTTTTGAGCACTTGGTAATTTCAAACTAAGCTATGGACTAGATAATCTGAAAATGGTAACATTCAAAGGCCTGTCAAATTGCTTTTTTATAGCAAATTTTTGGTGGAAACAAGTTCCAGGATCAGCTAAGTGTTCTGATCTTATGAACATAGAATTATCTTGAGTGCTTCAACATGAAGCTTGCTTTGCTAGAGTAATACAAAATGACTGTTGACTGTTAAGTATAAGTATATATATATATATATATATATATAGAACTTGCTATTTATTTCTTTTGACATTGTTATGTCCTACTAGTTCATATATGTGTTGTATTTTTTTGGGTTCAGGTTTAGTTCCCCGGACTTGTAGCCAGTTATATGGTACCAATTGTCTCGTCCGTGACACATAGGAGGAGGCGTGAATGATAGAAACTAGTAAGGAGAAGAAAACAAAGGCAGGCCTATTTTGTTGGATGTGGAATTGGAAACTCCTTAGAACCTAATCGGTTGAACCGGGTAGCAAACAACCTCACGCAACACAATGGATCATTCACCGCCAACCAAACTCCATCCCACGGGTACTGCTTTATCTTATCCTTTGTTAGACCACAAAGGGGTTTTGGTTTCCATAGATTGAGGGCTCCGTTCATTTTGCTTTCTTTTTAATTTTTTAATAATTTTTTTTTTCACTTTTCAAACCCAAGTTACAACTGTACTGTAAAAGCCAGATTCCTGCGTCAACTGGCGATTGGGCACCAGGCAGATTGGAAACGGCCATTTTTGTCTTTATACGCACACTGCACGTTGAACCGGTGGTGATTAACCAGTAGGATTTTTCTGGTATGAGGTAGACAGAAAGCACAATGGCGAGGAGGGCCCCGCATTTGGTTAACGACTAGTCCGGATTTCCGGAGGGTAATTAAGATTTAATCAAAAAATTATTTTATATATATATCTCATCTTTCAAATAAACGAGTCGATTGTCCAATGGTTTCAATTAAAATTCTTAAATTTAGATTACTGAACAAATTAATTAATTAAACTAATACATAAGCGAATCGAATTAGAATGTATCCCTAATTCTTGAATCTTAACTTTACTATGTGTGTTGCACTCGGATAAAAAAAATAATTCAATAAAATATCGAGATTAATAACAATGGTGATTTTGAAATTGATAATTTATTGAGAATTGCTGAGTTTGAAACTAATAATTGGACAAAATTTATTTGATAAAGATAGTGATAGTTGTGTGTATAAAGTATTAGGTAAAACTTGAATATTTTTATAATTTTAAAAATATTTAATATTTGAAATTTAAAAAAATTTGAATGAAGTAATAATAATAATATATTTACATATATATATCTAAAGAATAAAAATTATTTTTTTGTATTTTACAATTATATTGTAGGATTAGATAAAATAACAATTAATGTTAACTAATAATATTATATTAAATAAGCTAAATGAAAATTGTAATAAAAATAAAAAATTTCATGAAATAATTACTAAATGTGTATATATATATATATATATATATTGAAACCAAAATAAATGTACTAGTTAATAACACATTTCACATGGTTATAAGTAACAAATTATATTTTTTAAATATATTAAAATAGTAATTATTCACTAATTATGAATGCATTAATTTATTTTATTTCCTTAATTAACAACGAATATATTTATTTATATATTACTTATCAAATTTATTATATGTGGTAACACGGTGAATTGACGATGATGATGATCGCGTATGCTTTGGTATGTATGACTGGTAGTTAGGGAGGCTGTGTTGACAATCCAGCCTTCGCCCTCCTTCCTAGGTTACGTTGGTCCCGCATGTATCTGAATTTTAGGATCAACTGTCAAGAGTTCAGAAACGCAGAGCCGAAGCGCCGAACGACGAGCTTTGGCTCCATTACCAATATTTCTACCGCCTCGCCTATTCTGGAACGACATTTGCAACTTCAATTTTGATATTTTTGACGGCGTCAATTGAATCCGTTTACAAAATGAACACGTGGATGCCATATGGTAACCTATATAAGGTGAGCTGGCTACTTCTTTCTCTTTCCAACTGTTTCTTCCCTTCTGCTCCTCCGTGATTCACAGCCTCAACCTCGGCGGCGGATCCTCTTTCCCGCCACGCTCTGTTCACAGCCAAAATATTCTCCGAGAATCACTTTCCTTTTGTTTAATTTTTCCTCACGCATACACACCGCAATCTTGGATTTTTAGTTTGGTTTGGTTGAATTTTTATGTGAATTTTTTATTACGACGTTTGGATTTTTGTGAATTTTGGATGAATTTGGTTACGGATTGAAATTTATCTTGAATTTTGTGTGCATTTGATTGTGGACTGAATTTTTTCCATGTGCAGATTCTAGGTGGTTGATGAGTAACTGTGTGGCGGGAGTCGGGAGTCGAAGGAGAGAGAGAGAAGGGAACCTAGAAAAATTTCACGTACACGTGGCATACAACATTGGCCACCCAAGTTCTTCGGATTTAACTGAGACTTGACAGTTGGGGTGGGATTGAACAGTTTTTATAGTTTTAAGACTAATTTCTACAATTTAATATAGTTCGGTACTAAATTTGTAATTAACTCTTTCTTTTTCCAACTTTGTTTTGTTTTTCTCTCATCCTTCAGTTGTCTCTTTACGTGATTTGAATGGAATTTTTAATAATATTAAATTCAGACAAAGGAAAAGTTTCTGTCTTGGGTTTCCTACGGGTTTCCTGCACGCCAGGCCTTGTACTTCAACTGTGAGCATCTCTACCTCTCTTCTCTCTTGCTTTCAATCTTTGTTTGCTTGCTTCCCTCTATATAATTGCTCTTGTATGTTACAACTTAGACCTCGACTCCTTTCTTTCTTCTCCTTTGCTTCGGCGGGTGAAGGTACTACTGATTCTATGTATTCTCCTCCCTCTCTGCAAACGATGTTTGTCATGTTCTATCTGATTAGTATTGCGTTTAATTTCATGTGTCTATATAATAGTCTTGGTTTCCGCAAGTCTTCCTTCTTGTTGTTCTCTTCTTCTTTATATGTTGCTTTTTGGATCAACAGTCTTATGTTGTCACCGTAATTGATTCATGGTTCTTTATGTGACTTGTAAGATGAATGGCAAAACAGAAGCTTAAGGGGAAAGGTTTGATTGCTGTTGTTCTTAGAATTGTTTGGAGTGCTATACTTTATGTGGCTCGATTGAAACAATAGGATTCATGGTAAAAAGGTTAGAAGTGATACTGCCATTCTGAGTTGCATTTAGGAGGTGGTTCATAGCAGGCTTCATGATATAGAGAATATAGCAGGGGATATGATTAACAGAACCTGTCAAAACTGGGATTTAGAAGGTCATGTGTTTGCCTAGTTATTTGCCAGTTTGTTTCATTTGTAGCATGCTTGCCTCCATCTTTGGATGAATTAAATCTCTTTTTCTGCAAAAAAAAAAAAGAAAAACCAAACCTTGATGGCAGGGGTTGGGATCATGAATTACAGCTCAATGATTACAGGATTAAGTTTAGCAACACTTCACTCTTTAGATACCGAAAATAATAGTAATAAAAAAAACCCCTATTTCATTGTTCTGTTTGATTTGGTAGAAGACAATGGAAAATGAAGTGATTATTAATGTCCTAAAGACTAAATTCTTCAATCAACTCCTGTTTGTCCTGCATTAGTTATAAGTAACTGTATGTAATTTAGAAATTCCACATCATAGAGCTTGCAGCTTTTTGTCAATGCACTGGATGCTAAACAAGAAGATCTTGTGATCTCATTGAGTTTAGTAATACTAAAGTTTAATGAATTGTATTTATTTTAGCAAAAAAACAATTCAAAATTTTTCTTGTGAATATTCTCGCTTTGCCTTTTTCTTGACTCTCCTTTGCTTCTTCATATAAATACTGTGGTTCTGTTTTTTAGTTTAATAGTTACTCTCAACCATGAATGCTCTCCTTGTAGGTTTGGATTGATCAGAAACTGCAATTCTTTACACAGTTGAAAGAGGTCTTTACACAGTTGAAAGAGGTTTACATCACCTCCTTGACTGTAATGAGTAACAGTATTGAAGATGATTCATTCTCTAAGCGTGTTGGAAGATGGTCTGTTTTCTATTATGGTGTGGGTCACATGCTAAATGACATCACGTCTGCATGCTGGTTTACTTATCTCTTACTGTTCTTAACAGACATTGGGCTCTCCCAAAGGTATATATCTTAGTACTCTGTCTGAAATTCATGCTTCAGGATAGATTTGCAATATATTTTTCCTCCTTTTCTAATTGTGACTCTTAACTTGTGTGTTTATCCTAATAGCTTTAAATAAAAATGGGTCCTGTAAATGCATATTTTTTAACCTATCTCATGTTGAGTTTGGTATTAGTAAAAGTTAATCTAGTAATATAGATATGATCCCACCCTTTCATTTGTTTTCACAAAGTGAGATTTTTTGCCGATTGTTTCACATTTGTATAAGTCTCAAAGGAATTTAGGTGCTATTTATGCCCCTGTTCTCATTCTTTCATTAAAATCCAGTCAGAAAACTCATACCATTTGGAGGAAAAAAAGGGTATAAGCTCTTAAAACTCCAATTGGCAACAGTAGGTGTATCCATGTCGATGCAGAATCAAGATCGCAAGCATGTTAAATCTGTCATGTTTACAAATATACACATTTTGTTAGGAATGAAGTCTAGGACTCGGGTTTCTCTGCAGTAGAAGATAGAAATCACGTTTTAGAATTAGGGAAGGATTGTGTTTGACCCCATTGACATGAATTTTATGATGATTGAAGTGGTTTATATACAACAATGATAGAGATGTTAACCAGAAGTAGAATGACTTAGAATTCTTTGGTCTTATGTTGGAATAGTAGAAGCCCTTATGCTGTTAAAACTGCCACCATGAATAGGGATGGCAGTTGGGTGGGAGAGGTGGGGTCCCCACCCCCATCCCGTAATTGTGACCCAATATCTTAATACCTTACCTCGAACCTTCTCTGCTGCAATCTCGGGTTGTCACTTGCAATACTCATCTTGGCCATGTGAGAAAAATTTATGTCTTGCATTCTACCATTTTACTCTGAACTTACTATTGTTGTTTATTTCATTAAAAGATGTTTCATTTTAATATAGATTGCATTTTAAATATTTTATTATATAAATAGTCTCTCGTATAGTATCCATGTACAAAATTATTGATGTAATACATTTACATGATGTAAATTAAAAAAATTAAAAAATTCAATAAATTTTTATTTATATCCTGATACGGGGGTAGAGCAGGACAACCTAAAGCAGTGACTCCCCAGTCCCCGACCTTGATTTTTTACTGATATAACCCACCTGCTCTGTTTTTCAAAACAACAGCCATCCTTGCATGGGAATACAGGTCATAACCTGTTAGGGATATTTTTTTTTATTCATTCCCTAGCCATGCAAAAGAAGACACATCTTTATTGGATCTCACCCTACCTATGTGGGAGGATGACACAGTGGATGTCAGTATAACTTTTGAGATCATGGAAAATAAAAGCGCAAATTTGCTGGATGTCATTCTATTATTACACAAGATCTTATGTTACCAGAAAAGGAGAACTGTCTAAACGTTTTGGATTTTATGATTTTCTTCATTTCTACATAAAAAGCTTCTAAAATTGATCTACTTGGTTTTGGGTTATTATTTACTTGAACCTAGCTAAATTTTATGATGAGCTCTTTGAAAATCATTGATGTAAATTGTCTTCATTTATTTATTTATTTTGTTTTGTAAATCTAATATTTCATGTATGTCCTTTTGTAGGGACGCTGCTACTGTCATGCTCTCCGGCCAGATAGCTGATGGTTTAGCCACCATATTTGTTGGTGAACTGGTAATTGATGTTGAATCTATGTTTTAATACTTGCTATCTGATAGCCACTGATACACGCTTTACATGCTTGGTTGTGATGTGCAGCATGATTGAAATTAGTACTATAATTGTAATATCAAGAAAGATTTTATTTTTTTATCTCCTTTTTTTCTAATGATTTGTGACAATAACTTTCCCAAATTTTTTGTTCATTTACTTGATAGATAGACAGGTTTGGACATTTCAAAATATGGCATGGTGCAGGATCTGTCTTGGTTGCTGTTTCATTTTCTTCTGTTTTTGGTGGTTGTTTACCTTGTAAAGCCCTTGCCACTTTTTCATCAACAGTAGAGACTATTTCATACAGTACATTTGCTGCAATTTTTAATGTGGGCTGGGCTGCTACTCAGGTTTCACACATGTAATTTTTCTATAGCTTAATTTCTGCCTGTTGAAGTGTGCATGATATCATATTAATTCTTTTAAGCAGGACAATGGGGCAGGGAACATGGTTTTAATGTCAAAGATAGAAAAGCAAAAGCTTTAGTTAAAAGTAGGAGCTCATGGCAAAAGCTTACAGTTTCCAAATATGAATGACTGGATTGGATGAGATGAAGTTTTTTCTTTTTCCCTCTAAATTATTACCAATTTTTTTTAATTTGGATTCTTGGGACGGGATATCATTTATATTTTTCCTTTGATCTTGGTATCCAATTACATTTCCCTGGGTTCTAATGTTTCTATTGCAGGTCCATGGTGAATTGCATCTCTCTCAATTCAACTAGCAGAGTAGTGCTGGCAAGCTGTCGGAATGCCTTTACTATGGTCAACTCCCTTACCTATTGACTTTATGCATGCTTATGAGTATCATGGCTGATGTTAAATTTCCTGTTAATCTAGGTTGCAAATCTCAGCCTATATGGAATTGCTTTAATAGTATTTAATATCAGCATAGCAAAAACTTATGCTGATATTGAAAATCAGGTATGGTCTTTACAGAAGATGTGATCCTGAATTTAGGTGTTTTTGTTTGGGCATAATCATTATTTTGGCCTCTACTGAGCAGTACCGCTGGATTGCATACTTATCAATATTCATAGGATGCTGCTTTGTGGGCATATTTCATCTTGGAACAAATGAACCAAGGTGAGCTGTATCTTTGAACAGAATTCCCCAGCATGATTTGCAGGTTATGCAATTGTAGCTTGTTCCTTATTGCAAGAATTTTATATTCTTATGTAGATCAAAGATAAGTGTACATGGAAATATCTATGCAAGGATTTCATGGACCTATTGGTTCCGCAAAATTCTATATTATCAAGTTGCTCTTGTTTATGTGCTTACAAGACTAGTGCTCAATGTTTCACAAGTAAGCATAAATTTTTTTCTTTGATTTGTGGCTTAATATACTTTTCACTAATCGCCCAAAAGGAATTATTTTAAACTTAAAGATGGTTTCTTTTTTTGAAGGCATATCTTGCATTCTATGTAATTAATGATTTGCTGATGGCCCAGTCTGCTAAAGCTTTGGTATGTGAATAGAACTTGTCATCATAAGATTTATTTCCTGTCTTCGATTTGTTTTGGAGATGAATGCTTGACCTAATATCTTCTGTTATTGATTGGTTAGGTTCCTGCCATTATCTATATTTGCAGCTTCATAGTGTCTGTTCTTCTTCAGGTGTGCCTCATAAAACTTGTTCTGTCTTTGAAAAGCTTCATCTCACTCTTGTGAATCCTTAAGTGTAAAGTATTAACCTTATAGGAGATTGCATGGAATGGCCAACGCCTGAAGGCTTACTATGCAGCTGGAGGAATTCTTTGGATGTTTTGTGGTGTAGGGATTCTTCTCTTACCTAGAAGCATGAGTCTATTCATGTATGCCATATCGGTATTTATTGGAATAGCTAATGCATTAATGACGGTATGTTGGAAACCCTGTGCCTTGCTCTTCATTTACTTCCATGCAATGTAAAATTGGGACATACACCGGTGACAAGTTATAGTCTGACCTAAGCAAAATGCTGTCTGGAATGTTGATTGTCTCAGTTGAGTGTACTCATCTGTTGACAATGCATTGGGGTTAAAATGAAGTGGCATTTGAATCAGAATCTCAGTTTAAAAACCTTCCTTAACCTGCTACCCACTTTCCAGCCATATGTTGGTAGTAGTAATTTTGATTAAGAAAAAGCTGAATTATTCAGGATAGCAAAATACTGTCCTAAAGTTAATGCGTCATGCAGATATATGGTTGTAAGCTCAGTTGGCATTGTATCAGAAGCTTTGATGTGAATCTAGTCACCGTCCGGCCATACATTTGTAGTAGCAATTTCATTGAAAAAAAAGCTGGAGTATTACATTTAAAGTGAGGTCAATGACATTTCTTGTAGATGGATGTTTTGGCCATATGCCAGATTGTTGGTTCTCTGTATAGTTTTCTGGATGTGATGATGAACATATTCATAAATCATAGGCACACTGCCAATATAGGAATACATGGGTTTTACGTATCAGCTTATTAAGATGATTCCTATATCACATCCACCATTTGGTGAGTGATTTTTGTTATGGTATCTGCTTGCATTCAATTAAGGAGACAAAACCTTGTCGTGTAGGTTGGTTGTGTATGATTCAGTTATTCCTTGTGTTTCCTTGGATCCATTAGAGTAAAGACATTTGTTTTGTATTTATATGTTTAAAATTTGATTTATTTATTCCTTTCTTAAATCAATGTAAAATTTTAGTATTTTGATGCAGCGAACTTTATTCATCTTATTTTCCTTTTCTTATGGTCTTTTAGTATTTTTTTCTTTCCTGTTGCTTATTCCAATTGCAAATGAATGTAGGTAACTGCAGTCAGCATGCAGAGTGTTGTAATTGGTGAAGATCTTAATGGTTGTGCTTTTGTTTGTGGATCATTGAGCTTCCTGGACAAAATCTCATGTGGGCTTGCCCTATTTGTTCTTCAATCCTATCAAAGTAAGTTTTCTGTCATATTTGAATACATGTTCGACCTGTCTTAATTCCACTTTTCCTCCCTCTCCATCTGTACCTAAAGAACAATGAAAAGAAGAGGAACTTGACATGCTTCTTTATACCTGTTTCTTGGTTCGGAATCGAAGGTGATATCCAAGAATCTTCATTAATGTGTGTGAATGGTATAATCTTCTTTGATGCAGGTAGCTCACCTATAATTGTGGGAAACTATTCAACGAACTTTAATTTTTCAGTTACAAGATATGGTTTAGGTCTCGTACCAGCAGTCTGTTCAGCTCTTGCAGTGGCAGTCACGTTCACCATGGAACTACAAACCCCATTGTCAAAGCCGCTGTTGGAACCCTTGTTGGAATGATGTTGGGAAAGAAAGAACCACCATGTTCAAACAGACAAGGATTCTATGATGTATACTTCTCTATTTACATCATGTAATTGTACATAAGCTATCTGTTTACAAAATATATTTGTTGGATAATGATAAGCTATCTATTTCATTCACATTAAAAATCGTGGCAGGTATGATTGTTCTCATTTCTCCCTGACATTCATAATGCTAGCAGTAACATTCAGATGGCCAGGAAAAATGCTAGGAGATGGTTCCTTGTGGGAGAAATTCAGCCAGTTTCTCAATTGAAGCGACAGCAATCTTTTTGGTGCTTTTGTTCCTTTGCAGTACTTCATATGCCTGTGCATCCTCTCTGGCTTGAACAATTTCCCGCATTGCCTACATTACATCGGGGAAGATTCGATTAGTGTTTGATGGCAGCAACTGAAAGCTCTATTCAAAACCAGGCAAGGGAAGTGGATAATAAGGTTCGGTTGTAGATCATAATTACTGGCATCCCATGAATTCTTCTAATTTAGGATAGTATTCCTGCTTGAAAACGTGCCTACAAACTTGCAACATAGATTTCAATGAGAATAAATCCAATCTAAAAAACATTTTAGATTTGTCTATTAGGTATGGTTAGGTGTCATGAACTCACATTTTTAATCTAAAAATTGTATCTATTAAATAAAAAAAATTCTTACTTACAAGTTTGAGACTTATTTAATTTTTTAACTGACATACGATTTTTTATTTTAAGATATAATCTCACGTCAACAAAGAGTTGAAATGATTTTGATATTGCTCATTAGAGAGCATCATATTGAACTTATAAAACATATGTAATAGATAGAGGAAGACTAGTTGTTAAAGTTTGAGACCATCCTAACTCTTATCTCTTATTGACTGGAACCTGTCACACAGGCAGCAAACTGTCTTATCATCTTGTCATGATTGCTGATTGCACTTTGTTTGTGAGTTCACTCTATAAGCAAAGTAAGAGTGCAAAACTAATTCAAGTAGTTTATCAATCAAAATAGGAGTATAAAGTGGGGGAATAAACTAATGGGAAACATAGAAGACCTTTACAAATCTCATTTTCACTTGGCATTTTGTTAAACTTTTAAATCAGTTTGTTGTCGGCACCCTGCAGTGGTTGCTTTTCCTTTCTGCATTTTAGTTTCTTAAGCGGTTGAGTTTGGTCTGCTCTCGTAGCAATCTCCTCCATTTTTGCAGTCAGCAATATATCTAAATATATAGATCGGATATAAGGGCACTTACGAGCAAGTTGGCCCTCCCACTGGCTTGTATGCAGCCGAGACCACTTTCGAGCAACCAAATTCAGCCCCCTGCTTCTTCTTGCAATTCTTGGCCTCGTCAAAGCTTTTCCTGCTACATCGAAGCATACCATATCAGTACCCTTCATACATAATATTTGTGTAAAATGTAACATGATTGGGGAGTAACGACATACGAAGCCATGCACTGTTGTTGCTCATTCCATGGAGTTCCAAAAACCCTGGCAGACCCACCCAATGTGTCTCCTTTAATTATCTTAACGCTTTTACCACAGGAATAGTCGAAATGGGTAGGCTTGATTTTTCCCACTCGATTAAGCATGATTAGCGCAGCATCGTCGGTGTCAACGGCACCACAGCTCAGCAAATTCCGAAGCTTCTGACGTGCTCCCCTCGAATAGCCCTTGCCCGTTGCATAGGATAGTGTCGGTGAAAATGGCGGCGATGAAAATGACGAACAACTTGGAATATCCATTACTTTGTCCACGTTATTGTTGTTGCATTTGTCTTTTGTCTTTGCCCCTCTCTTGTTCTTCTGATTCTGCATGGCGGAGTAAAAGGAGGATGGATCTTCATCTTTGCCGCCCTGCTGCGTCTGGTGAGACTTATCGTCAAGCTTCGTCTCTAAGTCTAAGGCAAATTGAGGTGATTCTTGGTAGATTTCGGGCAAAAAATAACTAGAGTTCTCTTGTATTGCTTCCTTAGGTAACGGCTTGTCCCGGGGGTCCTTTTCTTCAATCTCAACGGCCCTCTTTTCACCCTGTGAAGTAGCCTCTACCGTGCCAAGAAAACGTATAATTAGCCCCAAATATACAACTGTTAAGGACAATCTCAAACATTGAAATGGAAATGAATAGGGTAATAACCAAATGGGGTAGAGGGCATGATCTCGGAGCCTTTAAGGACATATTCGTTGTCCGAGATTGGGGTGATTAGTTCATCATCCATCAAGTCTTGCCAAACATAACCGGTCTTGTACCTCCTGCAATTAAATTTGGCCAAAATGGAAATGTAATGGCCCCATTAGAAATGGCAGATTCAAACTTCATTGCACAATCATTGTTGTGGTAATATAGTTATTCGTGAATAGTGGCATAGATTTATAGATGTAGGGATCAGGTAGGGATATAAAAATACCTCTTGTAGGACCAAGAAAAAGATTCCGGCATGCCTTTTCCTCTCAAATCTGATAGCCACCTCTTCACATCTTTTTCAATGGATCAATCAAAACACACTAATTAAGGAATGGTTTGACATATACCAAAAAGAGAAATGAAACAGTGAATCAGAGCAAAGATGTCGGACCTCTTAGATAAACGCCCTTTTCATTGACATGGTGAACACGAATGAGATGGGGGTGCTCGGTGCGACCCATACGGTTGAGGAAGTATATGATGTGAAGTCTCCTCAGTTGGCCTCCTCCGCCTTTACCCGCAGCTTCCATTGCTATTCTGCTCCCTCCTGTCCTAGTGGTTCCTGTCACCAAGGTTGAAGAATAACAGCCAAAAACAAAACTCTCAATATGCTATTATGAAGATTCTTATATACAAAAAGCATCACTAAAAGTCGAGAGAGATGTGCTGCCGGCCTGCTTCTCTAGAAGTCGAGAACGAAATCATCATCATCATCATCATATATTCTATTCCCAAATCGTCATGCTTGATATTTTAAAGTGCAATGTGTATGCAGGCCTACCTATAGACGCCAAAACATAGAAGAATCCTGTATAAAATAGAACATGGAATAAGTGATCCAGGAAGAGAAAAGAAGCCTTGGCATTGGAGCCGCTACCAAAGCGCTTGGGTGGGTTTGGAAGATGAGGATGCTCACCAGATTTAGGGCTATATACATCGGAATCTATAACAGATTACTCGCAATTATAATGGGGGTTAGTTCAGACCAATTAAACGACACTGATCATTGTACTTAGTCCATAACCCAATTCTGGTGCATTTTGACATTCCACTTTGGTGGCATCCTCCTTTGTATTGTATGAACACTTTTGTTTTGCACGCCAAACACACTATTTTATATTAGGATTACACAAGTTTTATAGTATAAGTTTGATTTACATTCGATAGTGTAACGGGTTTGCAATTTCAATTTAAAAATATGTCTATTGAGTAGAAAAAGATTTTTATTTATACGGTTATAACCGTTTTTATTGTATAAGCTTAAAATCTATTCCATCTCTTATTGATATAAGATTTATAATATTTTATTTCACATAATTGTGTTGATATAAAGAGTTGAGTAGGTTTTAATATGACTTATAACGATTCACAATTTCAACTGAAAAAATATGTTTATTCGATGAAAGAAGATCATTACTTATAAGTCCAAAAACCTTCTTATTTCTTATTAATGTAGGATCCGTAATAGTAGCAACGACTTTCTATGAGCATTTAATCAATCAATTGCAACTAAAACAAAATGGTGTACTTGAGATCTACATCCTCATACAAAAAGATTTATGAGAAGACAATACCAAAATTTGAAAAAAAATACAATTTTTTTTTGTCAAAATTCTCATGTCATCTTTAAAACTTTAGTTAATTTAATCTATTAGAACATATAAAATTCTCTTCTTCTTCTTTATAAAAAGGAACTTATAATCACTCATAGGGGTAATTATTTAATCATTTAATGCTTGGAGCAAACCTTTTGCACGAGGATGGTATAAGGTTTGAGAAATTGAAGAGTTTAAATTATATGACAATCTAAAAATGGATGATACATGATTTTTTTTCCTTCTTTCTAAAATTAATTATTAATATTTAACTAGGAAAAATACTATTATTCTTTTAAATAAAGCCACCCAACAAAATTTTAAATTGAATATTCTATTAAGTTGGAGGGATGGAAATGTTAATGTGACAATCATATTAGCATCCTTGTCGACTTATTATGTCACACTAATAGACCATATATTTTTATTTTCTATAAAAACAAATACTGTTCAAATTTACCTCATTCTACATCTCAACTCTATTCAACCCAAATTAAACAAGAGAGTTCACAAAAGCCTAAACTTCTCAAAAGGTATGCTTAAAGACTATATATCTCCAATAACTTTCCACATGTAGTCAATTTCACATTACAAGGTCCAAAACAAAATCTAGGATCTCCTTTCCGAAAAAGTCGAAATTGAACCCATTTGAGCTTGGTATGCAAAAAATTGTATTATGTTGAAAAAATAAAACATAACACAATAATGTAAAATAATATAATATAAAACAAATGAATTCACCTGGGGTCAAGTTTAGAAAAAGCAACTCGTCAACATATATGTATGTATTCCTAATGTTAAAGGTGGACAAAGAATCGCATAATGGACTGCATACTAGGTAGCTCTTTAAAAATTTGAAAGCTAGCATATTTTGGAATCAAATTGTTTTAATAGTCTTGTATTGCTTGCAGAGACACTATGATAGCATCCACATTTTCGTTTCTTATGGTGTTGGCTTATTTTATGGATGAAACAAAGTTCAATTAATTGTTACCATCGCCTTCGTTTTGAAGGAAATTGAATTCCATTAAGAGATTAGAACTAAAAACACTCAAAAGAAGTAATAAAACGTCAAGTGATTCTTTGAATGATCTGGCTTTTGATTTTATATTAAGACATGACTCACATTCATTTCATCTGCTAGTTTGAGTTGATACAAAACCAGACAGCAAAGAGGCGTTCAACAAATTAGAGTGTAGTATCAATTGACGGACAATAAAAGAAGATTTTCGATATAAAATTATGTAGAGATTCCAGACTTGGATGCAGCTGAAAGGATTCATCGACCAAGACAAATATACGGACGAAGTGTGATGGAAACAAGTAAAATCAATTAGTTAAGCCCCTTGGATCTCTTGGGCAGTTGCCTATAAATATGGTAACCAGATGTGAGATGAATCTCCACTAGTTCCAGTGTGTTAAGTCGTTTATTAATCGAAGTAGCAAAGGTAAGGTGAAAGGTTAATTAAGCAGATATGGACATCGATTTTTTGATGCCATACTTGGTCCACTTGGTAGTTTTATACGTGTCTGTTGGTGTCATCTACTTGGTTTACAAGTACAAATCCAGGGCCGTCACCCCCAACGTTCCTCCGGGTAGAAAGGGTCTCCCATACCTCGGCGAAACCTTGGATTATGTGCTGGCTTCGAGAAGGGGAACTCCTGAGAAATTCGTAACTGACAGAACTACCAAATATTCACCAGATGTGTTCCGTACATCATTGCTAGGAGAGGACATGGCTATCTTTTGCGGTGCTGCTGGCAACAAGTTCCTCTTCTCTGGCCAAAACAAGTATGTCACCTCCTGGTGGCCGCATTCCATCAAGAAAGCTTTGATGGATCCATCCAGTGTTGATAATTCTTCCAAGGAAGAATCCACTAAACTTCGGGCCTATCTGCCTCCTTTCCTCAAGCCAGAGTCCCTTCAACATTACATACCCGTCATGGATATCATGGCAAAGGAGCATCTAGACCAACATTGGTCCCGCTATAATCAAGTCCAAGTCTTCCCACTTTCCAAGAAGTACACCTTCTCACTCGCCTGTCGTCTATTCATGAGTGTTCACGATCCGGAAGAGATTGAAAAATTTGCCAAGCCTTTTGCTCTTGCCACTGCTGGTCTCATATCCGTGCCCATTGATCTTCCAGGAACAACGTTCAATCGCGCCGTGAAAGCAGGCAAAGTGATTCGCCAAGAGCTTTTAGCCCTCATTACCAAGAAGAAAAACCAGCTGTTGGAGAAAGGACTAACTGTTGCTTCAGACTTAGTGGATAGCATGCTTATGGACGGTATGACTGAGATAGAGATTGGCAACAAGATTGTAGGCTTCTTTATTGCAAGCCACGACACAACAAGTACTGCAATTACCTTCATCGTTAGCTATCTGACTGACTATCCAGACATATATAACAGGGTGTTGGAAGGTATGTAAAGTAGTCAGTTATTAATTTGGATTTTAGCACCAGGTGGCTCGACAGGCTCGTCGACTCCTACCAATATATATTTTAAATTTCTATTCGGGGAATTAGTTAATGCTTCTTCTTTTTTCTCTATAATTAATGTTTCATCTTGTTGGGTTAATTGCAGAACAAATGGATATTTTAAGGTCCAAAGGGCCTGGAGAACCATTGAGATGGAAAGATATTCAGAAGATGAAGTACACTTGGTGCGTGGCATGCGAAGCAATGAGGCTGGCTCCACCTGCTAATGGAGCTTTTAGAGAAGCCATCACCGATTTTACTTATGCAGGTTATACGATTCCAAAGGGATGGAAGGTAAAACCTCTATGTTTCCATTAGAAAAATCATCATGTCATTCTCATGATTTTGTAATTCTAAAGAATCGATCCTTTCCATCTCGCTATCTACTGATCAATACTTACCCATACCCTTATTTGTTCTCTTAATTGCTTCAGGCCTTCTGGACCGTCCATTCAACAAACAAGAATCCCAACTACTTCCCAGATCCAGAGAAGTTTGATCCCTCTAGGTTTGAAGGAAATGGTCCTGCACCCTACACATTTGTTCCATTTGGTGGAGGTCCTCGTATGTGCCCTGGGAAGGAGTATGCCCGACTGGAAATCCTCACTTTCATACACAACCTGGTCACCAGATTCAAATGGGAGAAACTGAATCCCAATGAGAAGATTTCCTACATTCCTTCACCCATTCCAGAGGAGGGTCTACCCATCAAGCTCCAAGCCGCATGAGCATCAAGGCCAACGCATTAAATAGAATAAATTAATCTTTGGTGTCTCCCACCATTTTCTTTAAGCAGGCAATTTACATAACTATGCAAGGAACAATAAGTTTTTAAAATAAGTTGAACTATCATCTTATTTCAGTCGTTCCTTAATTGATATATTCATTAGTCTAATCCTTGTGGCCCAAGCTTAGATTTGCAAAAGGCTTCCGACGGCCATACATAGCAACATGTTTTCCCCATTGACGAGTTGTTAAAATTTTATTATATAGCAACACCATTTCCTTATTTCAATTTTATTCATCCTCACTATTAGTGTGCAAAACAGTTAGAGGTTATAATCCTTGAGAATATAATGAACACTACAAAATTTGTGACATTCTGTTGTTAAAGGGGAAAAATCTGTTGGAATTACCCTAGTTGATAAAGACCATTTCGTTGCAAAGAGGGAATTCGTTCGGTAATTCTTTGATGGAACATTCTGTTGGGAAAGAGTGAATCTCTCTGTATTTCAACTAGTTAGTAAGTGAATAAATCCATCACCACATTCCGTCGGTAATATTCGACAAAATTGTTGATGAATTTTTCGTCAGTATTATCATGATTTCGTTGGTAAAAATGATCCATAATCTGTAGGTATTGTTAAAATTTGTTGATAATTCCATCAATATTTTAATGAGACACAAGCCTTACCATCATTTCAATGAAAAACACAAATACTGATAAATATTAGTATAAAAATTATGTATAATTTATTAAAATTAGAAAAAATAACACAAAAACATATATGTTTCTAGAACCATCATCCCTCAATTGCTGCTCCTCAATGTTAGAAGGGACTGGCTATTATGATGAAGACCTAAGTTTGTTTTACGGCTTCATGTAGTGGAGGATCTATGCAAAGGTCAAGTCAAAGTTTATAATGCAATTATTCATAATGTCCGTATTTTCATCTAGTTTGCTATAGCACTTAGGAAGGGCGACAACATTACTTATTAGAGTCGGACCACAAGCAGACTCAGACATTTAAGTTGCATCAAGTATGATGGACTTAACCCTTGGTGCTAAATGTCACGTGCCGAAACTTAAATCGAATATCATACAGCCTTAAACTCTAAAACTAAAAATTAAGTAAGCTTTAAAACCTACAAAATAATTAAAGCAAAAGAAAGAAAAAAGAGAGAGAGCTTTTAAAAAATAAAATGCTTTGTATTTCTCAAGGACATATTACAAATGAGAATAGGGGGCTATTTATAGGCTAATGGCCCCCAATGAATTGGAAAATATGTTTGAAGATTTAACTCTTTTCAAAATCTAAGCTTAGGTCAAAAGAAGAAAAAAAATAGAAAATTGAAAAGTATTGTTAAAGGAAAGAAAATATAAGAAATTGGGAGTAGGAACACTACTGAACTCATAAATTTCTATTGCATTCATTATTTAAATCATTCTCACTAATATTCATTTTAAGCACACATCTATTGGGACTAACCCTTAAGAATCCAAAACAATTTGGATATCATATGTTAAGTGAAAATAAATTTTGTAAGTGTGAAACCCAAGGACAAACAAACTCAAGGTTGAACACAAAATAAAAATTGGGTGAAATCTATTTCCTTACTTTTTTAATTTTGAAGAATGCTTGATTGATGAAACTTGATTGATTGTGCATTACTTGGTTGAACATTAAGTGTTATTCATATTGCATTTGCTTGAAAATATATGATTGGGTATTAATTGTGTAAAATTGTTGATTGCAAGAAATGTGAGCACGAGATGCATTTAGACTTGAACATAAGTGATGTAATGAGAATAATATGATAGTAACATAAGCATATTTAATAACTTACTTTCACATTCATTCTAGTAGTTTAAATAAGAAAATTTGAGCCTAAAAGTTAATTTTTCTTTACTTTCCTTGTGTCTAAGATATGTTTACCTTTTGAATAACCTTACTTTGAAATTTTGGAATCAAATTGATAAGTAAAAAATGACTAAACTTGAGCATAACAATACTTGACTACTTGAATTGATTTAATCAATATGAGTCTATAGGAGAAAATTATCTACCATGCTAGAGCTTTTGATGATATATAGCTTGAACAAGTTTACCACATGTTGAAAATACTATTATAACTTGTTTTTGATGAAAATGAATGCATGAGAAAATGCTTGAATTTATTGATCTTACGTGTTTGCATAAATGACATTAGTTTTTAAGAATGAAAAATTCATATGGTCATATTAATTAAATCATTTCCTAAAAAATTGAAATATTAAAAAACTTGGTCTATAATCAATTTTTGAAACATGTTTTATGATTGTGCTTAAATGATTGTTTTAAAATTGATTTCTCGATTATATATATGGAATTAGGTATGATGAACACATTGAGTTTCTTGAAAAATATTTTTAGTTCATATTTCATTTTGGTTAAGTCACATGCTTACATGATACCTCATCTTACTTGATCTTAAGATTTAAAGTCTACAACTTGATTTGGATTATGCTATTGAATGAGAAGTTTAAATGGTCAAGTTAGATCATGATATGTATTGTGCTGACATAGTTGAAAAATCTTTTGAATGTTAACTATATTCTCCATGAGTCTAAATGATTACTTAATCTAAAGACTTGTGTGCATATAACATTAGCTTATAGGTTATCATGAATCACTTAGTTTAAGATGAAAAATGGCCTATAGCTTGAGTTAGCAATAAATATCTAATGAGCCTTAATTGAATGCTTATTTCTTGAACCATAACAATTGGTATTCATTAATGCTTGGATGCTTACGTTAGATATATTTTTGAGTTAAGTGTTTTATTTCCAATATCTCACAATAATTGGTATCACTCATGAATTATAGAATATTGAGAAATAACATGTATCTTGAACTGTATTGATTATCCTTTGTATATGTACATGTTTTTGATTGAAATCATGCATGTATTTTTATGAACATAATTGAAATCATAATTAATGAAGATAGCTATGTTTTTACATGTAATCATGCTTATGCCTACTTGATCATAATATTCTTTTATATGATTACAACAATTGCAAAATGTCTTGGCAATGCATCATTGATAATGATATTGTCTTAATGAGATAACTTCTCTCTAATTTGATAATTTTATACACAATTAGGAGAACTCTTATTGAAATACTTGCTTGAAAATGTTATGGCAAAGAGATTACAAAAAATGCTAAATGATGATATTTTCATGATAATATGCTCTTATTGAGAAAAATTTCACTTGAATTGTCATTCTTATAAGAATTTCTATAAATGCTAGATTAATAATGCTCGGACAATACATGTTGAAAATTGAAAAAGGTACTTAATGCAACATGATATCTTAGACATGCATTGGAGCTAATGTGTATAAATTTTTTAAAATTTTGAGTATTTAAAGCATATATTGAATATTTATTTAAATACTAATGCTTTACTAGTTCCTTGAATTTATGAGTATAAAATTGATATGTTGAGTATCCATTGCAATGCTTATCTATCATATGCTCGTGATTTATCCATATATTTGTCTCATGATCCATCTAAAGGAAGCTAAGATTATACTTTAATATGATTAACCATTTAATTCCTTCTCTTGTATTGGAATTGATTTAGTGAATACTTAAAAGGGAGATGGTCATTGACATTGTCCCGTGATTCTTTAGCTTTTGAAATCTTCAACAACGATCTTGATAAAATCTCAACAAGTGGCATTCATTTTTACTTATATGTGATTCGTGATTTTTTTCCTTAATCAATTGTGCAACACTCCTATTGTATTGCCTCTTTACCCGTAGAAGAATGAGACTCTTATACTAGTCTAAGCCTACCTCAATCTTTGTATCTCTCATGGTGATCTACATTAGTAAATATTTAAATCTGTTTTGATACCAAATGTTATGAGTCAAATCTTAAGGCCAACCTTGTTCATTCTTAAACTCTAAAAATAAAGTTTAAGCTTATAAATTATGAACTCACGTTTTCAAAAGACATTTGATAAGTAGTGAAAAATCTATATTTATATATTCAAGACTCACTTTCATTTCTTATTGATGTGCATCCCACCACGATCATTAAAATATTTTATATTATAATTATTAATAAAATTTATTTAATTTATAAATAAAAATATTAATTATATTAAATGATTTGATTAAAAAATATTTTTAATTTTAATAATATTGAATAATTTAAATATTAATAATTAAAATTAAAATTTTTTAAAATTAAATATTAATATTTTTAATTTTTTAATATCTTAAGTTAAATATTAGTAATATTCATCAAATTTATTACATTTTTTGAAACTTATTCTTATATTTATTATATTCAATAAATAAACTCTTTATTTAATTTTGTTTTCCTAATATTAATTAGTTTAAGATTTTATTTGTTATTTTATTAATTTTATTAGGATTTTAGTATGAGAACTAATTTGGAATTTAGCATTCTCCTGCCTAACGTACTTGAAATACGTGATCCTTTAGGTGATCCGGGTTTATTATTAATTTTTATATTTATTTTAAATTTTTTACTCGAGAGGTTTGTATTGCTCCGATTACTGTCAACCCTGTTCAAACCGTGATCGATGAGCTCTAATCGTCCTAAAACTCTCTGGTCTCCAACGCAATGCTTGTTGGGGCTTCACCTGATGCTGGATTAGTTTCTCCATTGATGGGAGATCGTACTCCTCGTTCAGCTGGTAATGTTATTCAGTACGTAAAGACATTCTATTCCTTGATGGTATTGACTGTTTCTGCCTTCTTTCATTGCTTTATTTTTGAATGAAGAGAGCGAACAACTTTCTAACATCATGCTCAAATTAGGTACAGCTAGTGGTGCTTCTCCTTGGGACGATGCATCTCCTTCTCCAGTTCCAATACGAGCCTCTGGAGCATCAATAAAATCTTCAAGCTCTAGATATCGTCGGACATCTCATCAAGTTAGCATTTCAGGGGAAAGTTCACAATCATTTGAGGTAGCATACGGCATTGTCCTAGTTTCTTTGCTTTTCTTTACCTCTCCATTGCCCCCCTTTAAGTACTTCTCTTTAGAGTTGGAGTGAAGGAGTGATGTATTCTAAGTTAAATTTCTGGAAAAATAATGAACTATTAGTTGATAGTGGGTAATGGCAGTGATCTTTTCAGAGTGGTTACTTGAATAGATATCTTTTCCTTTTGCTATACGTTCTTCTCTTTATAGAAATCTTTTTATTTCTGTTGGTGTTAATTTTGGGTCTTTATTGTTATGTTTACTGTTTAGGATGAAGGAGATAAGACAGGTCTTGCTGAAGAACACAATTACGAGATCACAGAAAGTATGCGCTTGGAGATGGAGTACAATGCAGACCGAGTATGGTATAAACTTTATGGTACTTATGTGATGAAAATGGAAATATTACTGAAGTTAGTATCTTGGGAATAAAATTTCATACATGAGTTCTATATGTCATTTTCCTTGGCTGAAAACAAATTGTCGGAGTTGTGATAAGGTCCTATTATTTGGCCTCAATTTGGTGGCTTGTGACCCTTCATTTGATTAGTGATTCTGTGATTCATTTGTGGTCTATGTCCGTGCTGTTTCAAAGTTGGCTTAACTTTCCTTGTTGGAATATCCTTGTGTAGGTATGATAGAGAAGAAGGAAACACCATGTTTGATGCTGATAGTTCTTCATTTTTCCTCGGGGATGAAGCTTCATTCCAAAAGAAAGAAGCAGAGTTGGTCAAAAGACTGGTATTGTTCTAATCCCTTTATATATATATATATATATATAGTATGATGTTAAATGTATGTATCATGTCTCATGGTTATGTACTATATGGTTAACATGGTGGATGCATGATCTTACAGCAGTTGTTCATTTAACTATCTTTTGTGCTTGTGCAAATTCAGATATAAATTTGGTTTAGCTTTTACATTGAAATGAATAAACTCATCACTTTAAGAGACATTGATTCGAAGATAATGATAAAATAAATTGTTATGGGCTTGGGGTTCCTAGTTTCTTATGACTTTGACTTCTGAAATAAAGCTAAAAGATGGTGTGGTATGAGAAAAGTGATATTTGATCTCTCTTCTTGCTCACCTTTTGTTTATTAATTTCAAGCCAGTTTGCTTAGGGTCAAAAGTCTTGAAGAGATTTAAAACTGGAGCACCTGTTCTTGTTGTTTTATTTCCCTCCTAATTTTGATATTGGAATAAGTATAATGATAAACTTTTATCTAATTTTCTTTCATTTTCTTGGCTTCAGTTGTCTTAGTTTGAATATGCTAATTTTTTTAATCTCCTTGCAAGTTATCGCTGCTTTCTCTGTTCTACTTTGAGTCTGGAATTATAGTAGACTGTTGCAAATTGAGTAACTGACCACCAGCTAGTCGTACTAGTGGGAAACTGTTGTCCTTGAGAACAAAGGTGAAGTTGGTTTTAATTCAGAGGCTTGTAAGTGCAATGGACCAGCATTATACGAAATTACTCACAGATGTGTTCCTTGGATGCAGGCATGTTTTACTATTGGCATGCTTCTTAGGGTTAAATTGAAGCCACTTGACCTTAGTAATGACTGGTCATAATAACTGTTCTTTTTCGCAAGTTACATTCAGTTGGTGTACGTTAGAGGTAGAGAGTGACTAATAACCAGTTATTCATCTAACTTTGGTTTTTTTGTGAATGGGCTGAGTGCTCACATAAACCATGTGAAGTGTGCTTTTGTTTGTCTGTGATGTTTCCATGCATGATTGCCTTTTGCTGAAAATAGTTTCCCCCTTACCGCCTTTCTAGGCATTGAGATGAATTGATTATTTTTACATTCTTCGGCTCCTTTTAAATCTGTTAGTTGTCTTTTGCAGAACATAATGGTTTCTAAACATTTGTGCCATCTCCTAAACAGGTTCAAAGAGATGGGACTAAAATGTCACTTGCTCAGAGCAAAAAGCTGTCTCAGCTTACTGCTGATAGTGCTCTGTGGGAAGATCGGCAACTATTGAGATCTGGAGCTGTTAGAGGTACTGAGGTGCAAGCTGAGTTTGTGTATGAGGATGAACGCTAGGTGATTCTTCTTGTACATGGTAAGTAATATCATAATCTTTCTATTAATTTGTGAAACTACTTTTTATCTGATGTGAGTCCAGGATGTCTGATTTGTAGTTTAGCTAAAAGTTGTCTATATCTTTTGTTGTCATAGATACGAAACCTCCATTCCTGGATGGCAGAATTGTTTTCACCAAACAAGCAGAGCCAATCATGCCCATAAAAGATTTTACATCAGACATGGCTATAATTTTGCGCAAAGGATCTACGCTAGTTAGGGAAATTCATCAGAAGCAAAGCATGAGTAAGTCACGCCAACGATTTTGGGAGCTTGCAGGCTCTAAGCTTGGTGATATCCTTGGAGTTGAGAAAACAGCAGAACAGGTATGGTTTATAAATGCAATTTTTTGACCTTTTCTTTTTCTAAAAAAATGATAATGTTGTTCATTTACTAATTCATCTCTATATTGGATGCTAGATTGACACTGACACTGCTGAAGTAGGCGAACATGGTGAAACTGATTTTAAGGAAGATGCCAAATTTGCACTGCATTTGAAGAAGGGGGAAGCTGTAAGCGAATTTGCAAAGTCCAAAAGCATACCAGAGCAGCGACAATACTTGCCCATATATTCAGTGCGAGATGAGTTATTGCAGGTTTGACATTTTTCTGTTAGTATATGTTGGTCAAATTTTGAACTAGATAACAACTCTAGCATGCCACTTACTCTCTGAGGCATGGGATATTAGCCACCTTGCACATGCAAGGATAAACTGCAGCTTTCCAAAAGGAATATAAGGTTTCCCCTTACAATTTTTGGATGTTTTCCTTTTTGACTTTCAAAGCTAAATTCTATTCTGTGACTATGCTTTTTTAAAATATCAAGTGTTTATTGACCATCTCTTTATTCTGTTTTCAATTATATGTTTGACAGGTGATTCGAGAAAATAAGGTAGTTGTTGTTGTGGGTGAAACTGGCTCTGGGAAAACAACTCAACTTACACAGTATCTTCATGAAGATGGATACACTAAAAATAGTGTAGTTGGTTGTACCCAACCTAGGCGTGTGGCTGCCATGAGTGTTGCAAAAAGAGTTAGTGAAGAGATGGAGACTGAGTTGGGTGATAAAGTTGGCTATGCCATACGTTTTGAAGATGTGACTGGGCCAAACACCATAATTAAGGTGAGTGGCTCTGTTTACATTAGAACACAGATTTTAAAATCTCTATACAGTTAAACATAATCGTGATTGCTTAAATTGTTATCTTTTGGGATGGAGGAGGGCACTAAGTTGTGTTTAATATTCATGCAGTTTGCCCATCTTTCTATCATCTTCGTCTAAAATTGATTAGTTTCCCCAATTTATTGTAGGGAGCTATGCCCCATTTTTCTGTATCTTAGCCATGCTTCAGTTCTGATATGATATGCTAAACTTTTTTATTTCTTTGATTTTACAGTATATGACTGATGGGGTTCTCCTTCGTGAAACATTGAAGGATGCTGATCTTGACAAGTATCGGTAAGGAGAAACTAAATCTTAAATTTTCGAGTCTATCCCAATTGCAACTACTGAATTAGTGATAAGAGCTCTGTTATTTACTTTATTATTGCAGCGTTATTGTAATGGATGAGGCACATGAGAGATCACTAAGCACAGATGTGCTTTTTGGAATTCTGAAAAAGGTGGTTGCCCAGC
>NW_018397262.1:1482903-1484446 GCF_002168275.2 Theobroma umbraticum
CAAGCTTATTGTGACATCTGCAACTTTAAATGCACAGAAATTTTCAATTCTTTGGAAGGTAAGTCTCATAGTTTTATAGCAGCATGTGCTGGCATCTTCTGCATGTAATCAATTTAACTGAAATAATTTATCTTTTCATTTTGTAGTGTGCCAATTTTCCACATCCCTGGTAGAACATTTCCTGTCAATAGTTTGTACTGTAAGACTCCTTGTGAGGATTATGTTGAAGCTGCTGTGAAGCAGGCCATGACTATTCACATCACCAGCCGTCCGGGTGACATCCTTATCTTCATGACTGGCCAAGATGAGATTGAGGCAGCTTGTTATGCCCTTGCAGAACAAATAGAACAGCTCATCTCCTCCACTAGGAAAGGGGTGTCTAAACTTCTGATACTCCCAATATACTCCCAGTTGCCTGCTGATTTGGAAGCAAAGATATTCCAGAAGGCTGAAGATGGAGCTCGCAAATGCATTGTTGCCACCAACATTGCTAAGACATCCTTGACTGTAGATGGAATTTTTTATGTTATTGACACTGGTTATGGTAAAATGAAAGTCTATAACCCTAAGATGGGTATGGATGCTCTTCAAGTTTTCCCTGTCAGTTGTGCTGCTGCTGACCAGCGTGCAGGACGTGCTGGTAGAACTGGGCCAGGCACATGCTATAGGTTGTATACAGAGAGCGCTTACTTAAATGAGATGCTGCCTGCTCCTGTACCTGAGATACAGAGGACCAACCTTGGCAATGTGGTGTTGCTGCTCAAGTCTCTTAAAATTGAGAACTTGCTAGATTTTGATTTCATGGATCCACCACCGCAGGAAAATATCCTGAATTCTATGTACCAGTTATGGGTCCTGGGTGCACTTAACAATGTTGGGGGCTTGACTGACATTGGATGGAAAATGGTGGAGTTCCCATTGGATCCCCCACTTGCGAAGATGCTGTTGATGGGTGAACAGCTACAATGCATAGATGAGGTTTTGACCATTGTTTCAATGCTTTCAGTCCCATCAGTGTTTTTCCGACCTAACGATAGAGCAGAAGAGAGTGATGCAGCAAGGGAAAAAAATTTTGTACCAGAATCTGATCACTTAACATTGCTTAATGTTTACCAGCAGTGAAAAGCTAATCAGTATCGAGGAGACTGGTGTAATGACCATTTTCTGCATGTTAAAGGGTTAAGGAAAGCTAGAGAGGTGAGATCTCAGCTATTAGATATTCTCAAGACACTGAAAATCCCGCTAACATCCTGTGGATATGATTGGGATGTTGTACGGACAGCTATCTGTTCTGAATACTTTCTCAATGGTGCAAAATTAAAAGGTGTTGGGGTGTATGTTAATTGCAGGAATGGAATGCCATGCCATTTGCACCCGAGCAGTGCTCTTTATGGTTTGGGTTATACTCCAGAGTATGTTGTTTATCATGAATTGATTTTGACAACAAAGGAGTGCATGTGGTGTGTTACAGCAGTGGAGCCACAGTGGCTGGCTGAACTAGGTCCCATGTTCTTTTCTGTGAAGGAGTCAGATACAACATTGT
>NW_018397262.1:1484546-1492799 GCF_002168275.2 Theobroma umbraticum
CTTTGTTTTCCGGCACCTCTAATGTTTCATGGTGTTGTGCTGCCAATTTCTTTTTGGGCAGATTCTTTTTGGTACAAGTGTACAGGTTCCATACAGCCAAGGCAACTATTATGCCATCAAGAGTCTTTTAGGCAATTAAGACTAAAGACTTGAAGCGACAGGTTGAAGGCTGGTTTAATAAAATTTCACCTTTCAAAAAAAAATATTTTTAATTAATTCTGATTTTCAGTTTGACAATTGCTTTTGAGGTTTAAAATGTAAAAGGAATCCACTGAGACTTATGTTTTTTCCAAAATTTTGGATCTTAATCAGATATTTGATTACACATGCCATCTTCATGCTAGTTTGTTCACTTCAAGCAACATTATTGCAGCAATTCAAATTTAAGCCGTGAGCATCCTTGCCTAGTACCTTTATAAAGAATGGCGGCACCTGGCTTCATCACAAACCTCAGTAGTTGGGCTATGTTTCGCTAATTGGCCTGTCGCAGAATGCCTTTCCAAGAGCAATGGAACGACAACCGAAGGTCTTGGCCAATGACGCAAAGCAGATAGAAGTAACCAAAGTCCAAAGATTCCACTAATCAGTTTTTCATGTCACCCGGTCTGCATCACTCTTCACCATAATCACCATAACTCCACAACCTTCCATAAAAGATAGCCACAGTTTCCATGCTACCACTTGGTTCCAACATCTGTACTCTTATGGACATGACTGACTGTGTCCATATTTCCTTGTAGCTGTTCCTAGCATTGCTTCCAACACTATTAGTCTTCTTAGACGGTTCATGGCTCTATAACATTTAGCTTTACACCATGCTTGGGGTGGTTGTTTCCATTTTCAATTTAGTTGGAGCAGTGGTCTATTGGTTTCCCACCATAGCTACATCATATAAAAATCTAGAATGCAAAGACGAATTGAATTTGTCCGAGATATCATTCAGTCTCTATAATACTTCTTTCCCATTTAAATACACCAGAATTCTCTACAGCTTGCAGTAATAAAGCCTGAAAATTTGAAGACTTCCTCTAAAGCACATTTGAGATCATCACCAATAGGTTTTGGCAGGCATGAAGCTCATCAATCCTCTCCAAATCAGTCAATTTAGATGAATGATCCTTTCACAGCTAGTCAATGGACTTGTACAAAGAGTACAACAGGGCACTTTTGTTTCTCTGGGGGCACAGTAGCACACATTTCAAATGAACTTCATTAGATTGAGCAAGGAATACATAGCATAAATAATAAAATCAATCAAGACTTTAATCAATCCCACCCCCAGCCCTTTTTTAATTTTGTTTTGGAGAGAGTGGATAAGGGGATGGGACACTTATGAAATTTCAGGATACATACATATGTTATATGTTTGTGTCTAGCAATTTACTACTTTGAATGAACAACCAATTAGAAATATGGGATAGAACCTAGGAATTTCAATTAACTTAGCAGTTTAACCTTTTTTTTTAATTTTAATTTGTGAGTGTTTTTCATTAATCAAATTTACAGCACATGTGAATTTGTGATGTTTGCTAGTAGGTTCTTTCCCATGGAAAACACTTGAAAAAAGTGTGAATGCATTAATTTCCATCACTCGGTACCAAGCCAACTGTGAGAACCACTTATATGTCACCAATTAAAACTGACATGGGGCAATGAGTAAGTCAGAGTATTTTTCTGGGGCTACAAATGAAGCTAGGTCTTCATAATAGGCTTTCCAGCTTTGTTTATCACCTGCTTTAACCAAATCTAGGCAAAAGTAAAAGATATGCTTCTCTAAGGAAACAAGCCCAAGCAACTTGAAGTTTGTTTCATTTTCATATTAAACAAGCTATGGCTCTCCTCCCTATTTAAATATGATGTTTGTGGGAATCATTTTATTAACTGATTTCTCCATCTTTATTGTCATTCTTCTTGAATTAGCTTTGGCAAAAGATACTGTGCGGTTAAGATTTTTTGTGCTAATTTATTTACTCTTCGATTTGGAAGCCAAAGAGTGGGATTTTGCCATTGTATTTCAGGGGAAAAAAAAGAAGAAAAAAGATTGCTGAAATGACACCTTGACCCAAGCTCAAGCTTGATAATCCCTGACAAGCCAAATACAAAGAACATTAATGAAGCTTAAGCTTGAGCAAAAGCTAGAGTCTGAAGGTGCTCTAAATATATTGAAGCTCAACCCAATTAATCAACTCAGCTCAGCTCAACTGCAGCTACCAAATGTACTATCACATCTTAACAAAAACAGCGATAAAATTATCATAAAACCAAAAATGGGGGATGAGAGCTATATTTACCATCTCCAAGCAGGATTTGATTCAGGAGGGCAACTTATCATTGAACACAGGCTCACCTTTGAAGTCCTAAAGTCAAGCATGAAGTCCAATCTTGATTCAGCAGAAATCACAAAAAGTTAGAAATCAATCAAAGAGAATTCCATAAAAGCACTTTTGCAAACAGAAGAACTATTTTGGCAATTGGCATACTCCCCCGAGATATTTTTAATAAAGCTATCGGTACAAATGCTATTTTTATCCCTGGGAACAAAAATAACAATTAGGAAACACTATGGTTCCTCAGTGAGATTCAACATTACAAGTATACAAGTCAAAACACCTGTGGAGAGAGTCTATCCCTTAAGCTAAAATAATTGGCAGTGGCATTAGTACGTAAAACGTATGTTTCTAAATAAACAAGAGTACCCTTAAACTAATTCAAAAGCCTTACTGGCAAAAGGGAATGACTAGTAACATGGATTCTCAAATTGTAAGAGCATGATTTTTCTCACCAGCTATCATCCATTAAGTATTGGGTTCAATAAGATAAAAAGAACACATAATTGTAGTCAGTCTCGATCCACTTGTCCATAAATTATATCATATTCATCTTTAGGCCTATAAGTTCCCAGTCCAGCCACACATCCACCAGTGCTCATAGAACACTTGGATCTTGTGTTCTATTAACAGCTTCAATCATCATAAAATGCCAAAATAAGTCCAGGTAATCGTCTAACATTCCACTAACCATCACAAAAGTTCACAATATCTAGCATAAATTAGAAGAGTATTTAACCTGAATGGCTGGCAACAAACATGTCAATTGATTCTTTTCATAAACCAAATTCAAATATAATTTGACCCCTATTCCCACCCTCAATCAATGATGCCATATAGACAAGACATTAATCAAATTTTAGTACATGCAACTTGGGAATCATCACGAAGGAGAAGGAGACAAAGTGCAGAGACAACTGATGGAAGAGCACTTCAATTTATGCCAAGAGACTGCTGCAGATAAAAGACTTGGGCTGCTAACATTTCCACGCAGCTAAAGCTACTTTTGTTGCCTTTTTTATGTCCCTTTGGGACATATTCCAAGAAAGACTGAAGAGTTTTTGAGTTTGATCTATCTGAAAACTTGGCAATCTAATCATTAAATTTCCAAGAAAGCTTCCCCTGAATTATAGAAGCAGTAAGCCAGTGTAATTGTTTCAATGTCCAGGACTCCTCATGTGATGCCTCCTCTAAGATTACTGGGAGATAGAGACCAGATTCTTTGCACTGAAACATTTTCCTAGACTCAAGACTTTAAGGCAGTAGAAGTAGCCCAAATAAGAAAACTTGAAAGCTTTTCTCGATCCTGCAAAATACATCCAAAGAGAATCTATTGTTTAGTGAAGGAAACAAGGGAACAGAATAGTGGATATAAAACAGAAGAAGTAACATAAGAAAATATGGATTGAAAGAACTCCTTTCTCTTCTTTTTGCTTACTTCTTCAGAGCAAGGAATTGATTTAAACAACTCAAAAACCAGATTAATCTAACCCAATAATGTCAAAGCATTAAACAGAGTGCTATATATTCATCTGACATATATGAACCTACCATGATGCATGAGGTACAAATAAACAAGCAGCAATGTCAAGTAACAATGAATCCCACTTCTCTTTTATGCTTAGAGCTGCTTGGGAGTTATTCAACATAACTTATGAGTAAAAATTCTTTTCCTGTCCTCCAATTTAAAGAAAAAGAAATATTAAAGGACCTTAATCAGCATAAATGATGATTGTACAAAACTATTTGACATTATAAAACACCAGTCATAAAGTTCTGTCAGGATACATTATATACATGTAGAGATATAACTATTTATACTCATCAAAAAAAGGTAGAGAGAGAGAGAGAGAGAGAGAGAGGAACCATGCAAAACATGTCAACAGGAGGTGTGCTCGTAAATATAGCTTCATGCCCACACTCTGCATGTCCACTACATCTTCCAAGTCATGCTCATTAACAGCTTGCTAGATTTGAAATAAACCCTCAGGTGATAGGGTGAAATGAGGCTGGTTCATTTGCCTTTTCCGGCACATTTTTAGTGTTGATATGATAATGTGTAAAGTTGGATTGACAAAAGCAGCATGTTCATTTATCAACTTCATGCCACCAACTAGAAGTTTATATAGACGAGATGCAAGTTCCATCAGCTATTCGAGGGCACAGCTTTGCAGCCATTCAGTGATATCTTTCAATGAAGTAACCTCGATGACAACCTAAATTTAAAAACAGAAACATTAGTAAGTATAGAATTAAAGTTAACGTTTAACATATCCATAGAGCACATCGGGCATTAAAGGTTCATGTTGCATTTAAATGTGTTGCGTCCACATAGCATGCAACTTTATTAATAATTTATGGATAATTAAATAATATTCAATTGATTAATATTAGATATTGTTCTGATATAACTTAATTGAATGTTTCAATAGGATATAAATTTAAATTTAATTTGTTTAAATTTAAATTATCTATCCATTATATTTAAATTTAATTTGTTTAAATTTAAATAAGGATTAATTATATTTAAATTTAATTTGTTTAAATTTAAATAAGGATTAATTATATTTAAATTTAATTTGTTTAAATTTAAACATAATATCCTATCTCTATATCCCTAATACGTCTATAAATAGTCCATAAACGTACTAGTTTCAATACACAGAAAAAGAGTGAATGTGAGTTTTTCTGTAAGTAAAAAAAACCAGAAAAAAAAAGCTCTTTTCTCTTTTTTTTTTCTTTCTCTTCATTCTTAAGGCATTATCAAAAGCTAGAGGGTTTTGGAACGTGTAATTCCTTGTAGAGGACTCTAGTAGCAGCTCCATCACAATGAGAGTGAAGAAATTATTGTGTACACAAAGGAGTATTTGTAAAGCAAGCTTCTCCGGTCAGAAAAGAAGTGGAATATTTATCTGAAAAGGTAAGCCCACTTTCCAAAAGTGGTACCAGAGCAGGTTTTGGCTTGCTTTCATCCTTTTTAATTTGTGTATATTTTTGTAAGCTTGTTTTGATTATAATTACCGATATTGATTAATTTTGAAACTGATATGAAAAGGAGTAGGCTTTAATCCAGTGCAAACAGGTGCATTGGTCTAGGGTGTGCCTTATGGATGGCAACAAAAATTAAAAAAAAAATGCATGATGTAATTGTTTTACTTATTTGTTAGGTAAAATTTATAAAATTCATAACATAATTATTTTACTTATTTGTTAAGTAAACTTGTTTGCAAAAAAAAAAAAAACAATACGGTGATTATATATCTCAATAATCTTGTCAAAAGAGACTGGGTTTTAAAAGAGACCGTTTGTGACTCCTCTAGCCTTTCTTGGAAATTGTTGCAGAAGTAGGGTGTTTTGTCAAGGAGACTATTGTAGTCTTTCCTGGAAGCATTTGAAAATATGATCTACTTAGTGCTATTTTTATGTGCATAATATTTATATGAAAGTTTTTGATCATCCAAAAAATAAATATTATTAGGGTTCCTTAGTAGAACTCATTATATTATGTGGTACATGGGAGTTGTTCCCATGCTTAAGGATAGTGGGCGTTGTTCCCATAATCCAAGGTTAAATTAAATTAGACATTTTAATTGATGCCTATACTATTGGTGATGATTACTAGCGTGCATGCGAAATTTTCGAACTAGTAATATTGGTAGAAATTAAATATGTCTAATCTTAATTGATTAGGAAATTAAATATGTGCCTAATTAAATCTTATGCAATGATGTAGTAATATGGCTTCAAAACAAATTATTGCTGATTTGACCAAAGGTGCCAAACTTGATGGCAAAAACTATGATATCTGGCATAAGAAGGTTCAGTACTTTTCAATGAGCAAGAGTTGCTCGATCATTTGACTAAAAAAATGAACCCACTTGAAGCTGGAAACACAGCCCAGCATCGCCGTGACCAAGAGGCCTATGACACTTGGTATAAGAGAGATCGTAGTGCCCATTTTTACCATGTTAAGCTGCATGCATGATGATCTCATTGAGGAGTTTGAGAACTTCCCAACTACTAAATAGTTGTGCGAACAACTAAAATTCAAGTATGGTGGAACTACAATTACTAGGCTTCGTGCCTTGACACTGAAGTTCAATCAATATGTGATGGACTCCAAGCACACTATGGCTGAACACTTAAAGGCTATGTCAACTATGATAAGAGAGATGAAAGCAGCTAGCTATGATCTCATAGATGAGCAGCAGGTCTTAGTTGTCATCAGGTCACTACCCGAGTCCTCATGGGGACAAGTTAAACTTGTATTAACACATAATGAAAGGATAAAGACTTTTGATGATATTTCTCACCGTTTAGAGCTTGAGGCAGAGCGTAGAGAAGCTATTCACAGCACTGCCTTGATAGCTCCAGTTGGAAATCACAAAGGGTTTGTTCCCTTGCTAAAGAGACAATAAAAGAAGGGAATGACTAGAAATCTAAGGCCCAAAAGTGATGGAGTCACCAAGGCCCAAAGAGGCAAGCGTGGTGGGAAGAAGGATAAGTCCAAGTTGAAATGTTTTAACTGTGGTAAGAAGGTACATTTTGCTCAGGAATGCACTGAGCCTAAGAAGGTTCGTTCTCTCAACCGCTTTAGAACTTTTGTATGTTCTCATGTTTTTATAACTCATTCTCTCCTTGGTTGGATTGTAGATACAAGAGCAACCAAGCATATAACTTGCAACCGTGTAGGATATGTAGATTACCATCATTTACCAACGGGTGGACACTTTGTCATGATAGGGAACGGAGAACAAGAAGAGGTCTTAGGAGCAGGAACTTACCAACTCACAATGCACAATGGGCGAAAATGGCTCCTACATGATGTACTTTATACTCCGTCTGTATGATGTAATCTACTTTCAGTTTTAGTATTGATGGGTTTAGGATTTGATTTTACCTTCTAGAATTATAGTGTGTCTATTTTTATTAAAAACACTTTTTTTGGTCATGGTTATTTTAAAGACGGTTTGATTATGTTGGATTTGGTTTCTACTAAAAATGTTGCTTTTGTTTCAAATTCTTCTTCTGATGTAATAAATAATTTTGTGAAATGGCAGGCTAAATTAGGACATATTGGGCAAAATAGAATGTCCAAATTGACTAGAGAAAGGTTACTGGGCTTAATCACCAAAATTAAACTTCCTACATGTGAGCCATGTCTTACTGGTAAGTCCAGCAGAAAACCTTTTGGGAAGACTAAAAGGGCCACCCATCTTCTAGAACTTGTCCATTCAGACATTTGTGGGCCTATGAATGTAAAGGCATGCAATGGCGTATCCTATTTCATTACATTCATAGATGATTACTCACGATATGGATCTATATTTTTGTTGTCTCACTGTTCTAAAGCTTTGAATTATTTTAAACACTTTATGGCAAAGGTTGAGAATCAAAAAGAAAGGAAACTTAAGGTTTTTCGAACTAATAGAGGGCGCGAATACCTATTTAATCAGTTCAAAGAATTATGTGAGGAAAAGGGAATATGTCGACAATTAACGATACCTAGAACTCTGCAACAAAACGGTGTTGCAGAGAGAAGGAATCGTACCTTGTTAGACATGGTTAGGTCAATGATGGCACAAGCCAACCTTCCAATAAGTTTTTGGGGGGATGTCCTTTTGACCGCAACATATATTCTCAATCGCGTTCCCTCAAAATCTGTTCCCACAACTCCATATGAGTTATGGAATGAAAGTAGGCCAATTTAGAAGGCTTACGTCCTTGGGGATCATCCGGGTACGTACATCACTCATATCATCAATATGGAAAACTTGGTCCTAAAGCTAATAAGTGTGTATTTATTAGATATTCAGAACATTCTAAGGGCTACATGATGTATGGAGAACACCCTGATGGAGGGTTAACTGAGATGGAATCTCGTGATGTTGATTTTCTAAAAGATGACTTCCCAACCATAGGTGAG
>NW_018397262.1:1492809-1494607 GCF_002168275.2 Theobroma umbraticum
ACCTTGAGCTTTACGAGATGGAGGACCCTCAAGAAAATGTATCCCAACATGAGTAAATGAATGTGGAAACATATTCTATCAAAGAGACTGTTGAGGTCAGTGGAAGTACACCGTTTGAGCTCCACCAAGATTCATAGTTGCGAAGAAGTGAACATGGACAATACCCAATAAACGATTCGAGATAGAAGGTTAGTCTTTCTTAAGTATTCCTGTGGATGTTGATGAACCATCTTCCTATGAGGAAGCTTTAAACTCACCATCATCAGACAAGTGGCTTCCTGCTATGGAAGATGAAATGAAATCCATGACTGAAAACCAAGTATGGAAGTTAGTTAACCTTCCACCTGGGCACAAAGCAATCGAAAACAAATGGGTTTTGAAAGTAAAGCGCAAAACGGATGGATCAATTGAAAAATATAAAGCACGTTTAGTGGCAAAAAGCTATATCCAAAAAGAGCGTGTGGATTATGAAGAGACGTTTTCTCCTGCGGTAAGATTTATGTCAATTCGCCTTATCTTGGCTATAATGGCACATCTAGATTTGGAATTGTTTCAAATGGATATGAAAACCACATTTCTCAATAGAGAAATCAATGAGAAGATTTGCATGAATCAACCAATTGGTTTTCAAGCCAAAAAAAAGGAACACAAGGTGTGTCACTTTAAACGTTCTATCTATGGCTTGAACAATCATCCCGACAATGGTATCTTCGTTTTCATCAAGCCATCATTGCCAAAGGGTTTGTGATGATTGAAGAGGACCATTGTGTATACATAAAGAGATTAAGGAATAAGTTCTTTATTCTTTCATTATATGTGGATGATATCTTATTAATTGAGAATGACATGGAGTTAATTGTCAGCACTCAAAAGTGGTTGTCCTCCACTTTCAAGATGAAAGACATGGGACAAGATGAATACATCCTTGGGATTAAGATCTTGAGAAATCATTCTATGAAGTTCTTGAGTTTGTCTCAAGAAAATTACATTCAAAGTATTTTAGAACGATTTCGTATGCAAAACTCCAAGCCTGTAGACACTCCAATGGAGAAAGGTTTATATCACAACATGGAACAATGTCCTAAAACCAAAGAAGAAAAGAAACAAATGGCAAACGTACCATACGCAAGTGCTATTGAAGTCTGATATACGCTATGATGTGTACTCGACCAGACATATGCTTTGAGGTTTGTATGATTAGTAGGTACCAAAGTAATCCTAAGACTACCCATTGGGCTACAGTCAAAAGGATACTACGGTATCTAAGAGGAACCACTAATTTGGCTTTATGCCATCAAGGTGGAAATCTAAAATTAGTCGGATATAGTGATGCTAATCATGCCGATGATAAAGATGATTGGAAGTCTACTTCAAGATATGCTTTTTTACTTGGAGGTGGAGCTATTTCTTGGAGTAGCAAGAAGTAGCTTTGTACTGCTTTATATACTATGGAAGTAGAGCATGTAGCATGTTGTGCTGCAGTACAAGAGGTGGTTTGGTTAAAGAGATTCTTACAAAGCTTGAACATTACTAGGCATCTTAGTGAAGCTATTGTACTTTATTGCGACAACACAGCTGTCATAGCTTATACAAAAGATCCTAAGTATCACGGGAAAACCAAACACATTGATACTCGTTATCACTACATTCGTGACATCATTGCACAAGGTCTTGTTGTGTTGAAGTACATTTCCACAACTGATATGTTAGTAGACCCATTCACTAAACTTATTGCTCGAAACGCTTTCCAAAAGCATATTAGAGGTTTAGGATTATTAAGCATTTGATATTCATGTAC
>NW_018397262.1:1494786-1531464 GCF_002168275.2 Theobroma umbraticum
TGAGACTTAAATGATCACAAGATACCAAGCATTTTGTGATCTCCTTGTCACATGAGTTGTAAGCAAGGATCTTAGCAATGTCACCTTGACTTAGAGTCAGGTTGAGGCTCATAAGAGTCAAACATGGAGATTATCCATATTCCATGTTGCTAATAATAGACGGATATGAATCTTAAGGGATTCAAGTCAATCCTTTTGTAGGGATTGGACCAAGATCTGTATGGTAGTTTCGACATGACAAACCCTAAATGAAAAATCCACCATAACATACATTTCGCACTATATGTGCTATTAGTCAACCAATGGAAGGGAATGATTGAATAGATCCCTGCTTCATCACTGTGTGAGCCTTGAGGACTTATATAGTCTAAATTTTATACCCTTTGGACTTAGATCTATGATATGAAGTTGAGATTTGGTGTTGCTACTTTAGCATGATTTCCAAGGGTAAAAAATGATATGATTTAGCAAAACATGACTACGAGAGCAATCAGATCTTAATGGATTAAGATGAGTATCTAAGAAAGAGTCATTATACATCTCACATACATGGTCTATAACTTATTGCCCGGGCGGTTATAAAAAACATTAGTTGTTAGATATAACCATAAGTTTAGACACATAAAGAGATTTTGCATAGCTTTTACATGTAGAAGGGATCAGAGATGCAAAATCTTGTGTGATAAAAATGATTTAGGTGTGACGAGAACTTGAGCGGTGTTATCTTAGTAAGATGGTAACTTAATATCTCACTGCTCACCGGTACCTTTTTTTTCTCGTTGGTTGCACATTCCATTTTTCCTGTATGACAATGAATGGAGAATGAGTTAAATTGTGAATGGTATAAGTTGATGCCAATGTGTGCAAGTGGGAGATGTTGCATTTAAATGTGGTGCATCCACATAGCATGCAACTTTATTAATTATTTATGGATAATTAAGTAATATTCAATTTATTAATATTAGATATTGTTCTGATATAACTTAATTGAATGTTTGAGATAGGATATAAATTTAAATTTAATTTGTTTAAATTTAAATAAGGATTAATTATATTTAAATTTAATTTGTTTAAATGTAAACATAATATCCTATCTCTATATCCCTAATACGTCTATAAATAGTGTATAAAACGTACTAGTTTCAATACATAGAAAAAGAGTGAACATAAGTTCTTTTGTAAGTCAAAAAAATCAAAAAAAAAAAAACTCTTTTCTCTTTTTTTTATTTCTCTTCATTCTTGAGGCACCATCAAAGGTTAGAGGGTTTTGAAATATGTAATTCCTTGTGGAGGACTCTAGTAGCCACTCCATCACAACTAGAGTGAAGAAATTATTGTGTACACGAAGTAGGATTTGTAAAACAAGTTTCTTTTATCAGAAAGGGAGTGGAATATTTATTTGAAAAGGTAAGCCTACTTTCCAATAGATCATATAACTATGAATTAACATTTAAGTGTTGAAACTATCTTAAATAAGTTGCTTATCAAAAAAATAAATAAATAAAGACTATCTTAAGTCATATTAAAATGGTGAAATCCAAGCAGCACCCATACCATTTGCCCTACCATAGCATTTGATTAAGAATTATTTTCCATCATAAAGCAATTCTGATAGTTTGTAGCAATGACGGCAAAGATGAAAACACTAACTTAGTTTAAATTACAAAGACAACCTTGAAATTTAGCTAAATCAGAAATCGGTTTCACATAAATCTTAAAATAGAGAAATTACATTCACCTCACAATACATAAATCACACACTAATTCATTTATTTAAAAACTATTCCAAAGTTTGCACGCAAAACATTGCATGGCTAATTGTAAGTCTTTAAAGAAATGCATGGTCCCATTTAGGTGGGGGTAAATGGTTACCTACTCTGTCCAAGGGTGTAGCGACATAGTAGAGAGTGGGGTAAAATAACACCAATCACCTTAAAGAAAATGTAAATTGTGTGCTAAGTAAGTTATCTAATATTGACCTCAGTAAATGGAGTAAAAAAGCCTTTTAAGAGAATGGAGTCAAAGAGTAAATTTCATCTTCACTCCAACACTTCAATTAGATAATTTCCTTTCTGTTAAATTATTTTGAATTGGTACATAAGCCACATGATAAACTGTAATCTAAAAGTCATGCAAGTAAAATGGGGGAACAATTGACCCAAGCCTGAAAAACCTGCCCAAAGGCGAAAACCCACCTTAACCTAATCTGAACTGACATCAAATGCCAATAATCCCAACCTGATCGCAAGGGTGTGTTTGGATGAGGAGTTTTGAAATTTTGAATATTGGAATTTGATGAGATACAAAAAATAAAACAAGTAAAAAAAAAAAAGAACAATGGTGTTAGAGATAGAAAAAGAAAAAGATGGAGAAAACATGTTATATTTAGTAATAATATTGAAAAGGTCAAGAAACATATTTAAAAAAGAGTTATTGTAGTTACAGTGAAAGAAAATATAAAAGTTATATGTACGAGGAAAGAGAACAAAAGTTTGTCTTACTAAAAAAATCAAGGAATTCACAAATGGTGTCATTTGAAATGAGACATTTGGGCCTTCAAAATCCCTTATCCAGATTCCAAGAATTTTGACAATCCCAATTTTTATTGTCATATATATATATACACGTAATAGAAAATTCATAACCCATAATAACCCAAAGTCCCAAACCCAAAACATCCCTGCCCCCAATTGCCACCTCCAGCCTAAGTGGCAACAGACCTTTGCAAATTATTGGATTAAATCATTTGAGCAAAACCTGATAGGGGAAGTATTTATAGTTTACAGACACATGCTTAGCATGAGCAAGAAATGACAAACAAGGGATGTCAATTTAGAAAAAAGAATTTTTTTTTAATAATTAAAAAAAAAGATTCGAACTCTATTCCTTAGACAGAAGATTAATACACTAACTAATAAATCGAATGCTATAGATCGTTGAAGAATTTTCAGAGACAAATCATCAAGAAAAGCTTAAAAGAAGCTGTTCCTAAACGATAACCTCCTTGACAGTATGAAAGAGGACCTAGTTATTCATAATAGAGTAGGTGGATTAAGTTATATTTTGTGGTCATTAAAAGTGGTGACAGCCTCAGAATCAAGCTAAACGCGTGAGGCCCATGATGACAACAAAGAGAGAAAGCAGAGTCGGGATGCCACGAATTGAGGAGAAAATAAAACTTTTATTAGAATGTTAAGGAAATAAAATCCTTAAAATTTTCAAAGGGAAAGGGCCAGTGTCTTAGAAACTGTAAGGAATAAGGAGGTTCCAACACATGATGCCAGAAATCATAGTACAAAGGTCATTTTGCAGAATCAAGTGGAAGAAGGTAACTGCCTCTATAACCACAGCCAGCTCAGTTAAGAAAATTCTCTTTTCATCTCCAAGCAGCACCCTGCTACAGGTTGAGAGCATAGATGGCAACCATGAAAACAGACTGCACTGTTCAACCAGATAACGAGCCATTGTATGCAACTGAACAGACTTTTTTCAGTATCTGCAAAGCAAAATAAATAAATAAAGTGCCTTACTTTTGAAGAAGCTCATCGACAACAGTACTAAATCTAGCAATAAAGTAACTTTAACATCCACTAATTCAAGCATAGAATTTGTTCCAATTACATTGGCTCTAAATATTGAACTTAAATGACATTGAATAAACGGAAGAAGACCAGTTAAGATTAAAAATGCAAAAATTCAATATCATATATGAAATAGACCACCAGCTTCAAACTTTCACAAGATAATGGGCCAAGCTGACATCCGAGTGCGTGTGTGTGTGTGTTCTGATCAAGAATACAACTTGAGAGTTGCCTTCGAAGCTTGGTTATGTGGAGAGCAGAGAAAATAAAAGCTTCTTAAGGAACCTCAAATTAATTAACAAAATCAAAGAGAAATTAATTTATGATTTTACCCTTTTTTGTAAAATGTTCATTTTTTATTCCTCTTTTTGGTCTCTCGAATTGGGCTTAATAATTTATTAAAATGTGGTTTTCCAAATAATAACTTTCAAAAATTCGAGCTAAAGGTAATTACTTTCTACCCCTATGATAAAAATTAGGAGTTCTATACACAACCTTGTGACACTTCCCTGTGGAGTTAATAGTTAGTTGGCAAATTGAATTATTTGACATTGACTCGTCTTGATATTTTCTTTTTTAGTGAGTGTAGTAAGTCAATTCATGTCAATGCCTACCACAATCCATTGGGATGCTTTGGTTCATATTTTAAAATATTTAGAAAGGGCATCTGGAAGAGGGGTTGTATATGGAGATCATGGACATACTTGACAACGTATTGATGCTGATTGGGTTTGTTCACTAGATGATAAGAAATCTACAAAAAGATATTATGTGTTTTCGACAGGAAATTTGGTATTATAGAAGAGTAAGAAGCCAAATGTACAGAGATGTCGATGGGTATGGTACCTACACCCAATCAAGTTGTAGAATACTCTTAGCTCTATAATTACTCAGATATTTTTTAAATTTATTACTTTAACCTGAACACTAATACATTCTCATTACAAATAATTACCCGAATCAATTTAAAAACCTAGTTATATTAAAGAAATTTATTTAACTCTTCGTGGCTACCTAATTACCCAAACCTAAATCCAAACCTATATCAATATACAATTAAATTATATTTTACAATTCACATCTATATTCTATACCATTCACTAATAATTTAATTTATAAAAGCAAATAAATAATAAAATTACAAGGTTACAGCAATCATTGTTTAATTCAAATTTATAAAAGCAAACAAACAATAATTATATTCTAATCTCACAACCTCTCTTTAAGTATATATATTATAAATTTATATAAATAAAGGTATATATATAATTAGTAATTTTATAAATTATAATTTTTATAACGTTAACACAAAATAGAAAGTAAATATGTTTATATTAAAAGTAAATATATCATAATAATTATATTTTTTATAAATTAATTCAATATATTACGTGTGTATGTGTGTGTGTATATATATATATTAAAAGATATTACAAGTTGATCCATAATCATATTTTCATTAATTAATTTAATTAACTCTATAGGTTTCTCTTTAATTACATAAAATTAAAAAAATAAGTTACAAAACTATTTTAATCTCAGTCTCTTTTTAAATATATATATATATATATATACATATATACTATTATAAGTTTACATAAACAAAGTTACATATATTATAACTAATAATTTTATAAGTTATAATTTTTGTAAAATACAAAATAGAAAATAAATATATTTATATTAAAAGTATGTATATATGATAGTCATTATATTTCTTATAATATGATAAAATATTCATATTATTTAAAGAGAAAATTATAAGAAATAACGCTCCTTATAAGTTCAGTTTAGAAATAATTATTAATATAAAGTTAACTGTTTTTATCCAATTGTAGCCATAAAATTATAAAAATACCCTTAAAAATATTTCAAATAAATTAAATATTCTCAATTTTTTTGTTCCGTCATTCGTCTGCCATGCTGCTATGTTTTCTATTTTTCTCTTTTCTCATCTAACTTTTTTTAATTTTACCACCATCACTATCTTTTTCTATATCTCCTCATCTCACTATATTGTCATCTATCTATAAATGAGCATAATATGGAATGTAACAATATATTCTTGGGTTTATTGATTTACATTCACAAAAAAACTCTTACTGTCTATCTCTTGCCATCTTATTATCGATTTACAAATCAAAAAGCAGGACATAGTGAGTAACAATAGCTTTTTGGGATTATTGATGTTGAGTTTTTCAATGATTCAAGTCTTGTATAACATGCCTTGGCATGTGATAAAATGATTCATGCCTTGGCATGCAACGTCAGTAGGAAAAAGAAGGCTTAACTTGTAATATCTAGTAATAACGTTTAGTATTGAAGCTTTGGCCTTACCATGTAACATATGGCGTTGACTCTTTGGTCTTAGCATGTGACATCTACTGCTAAAGCTTTAGCCTTTGCATGTAAAATCTGCTATTGAAGTTTTGGTGTATAACATCTTTTACTGAAATGTGTAACATTTTTTTGAATACAATGTGTAACAACACCATTTATTAAATATAGCATGTAACTTTGTCTTTTGTCTTTTACTATAACATAAACTCTTTTAGTTAAAACATGTAACAATTTATTTTTTCAACTGTAATAATATTTTTTTTGAACATGCCATGTAATAACAATATTTGTTAAATATGTGTAACTTGTTTCCTATCTTTATATTTTAGGAAGATATAAATTCTTAGAGTTAAGTACTTTCATAATAGAGATAAAGTTTAAATCAAAAAGGAATTTGACATAAAAATGAAGATGCATTGAAAAATTATTTAACATCAAATTGAGATAAAATGGATTTGGACAAAAAGATATTATCTTGAAAAAAACTTTCAATGTCAAACTGGGATAAAATGGATTTAGACAAAAAGATATTATCCAAAATACTTTAATTCGGATAATTAACTTTTGAGTTATTTTATTTGTTATATTTCTTGTAATTATAAAAAAAATGGCATTTAACATCAATAAGAAGAAAAAAGTTAAAAACAAAAAGTATGACACTCTGAATATGAAGAGATTTCATTTACGGTAATTTTGTCTAAAAGTATTTTTTCTTGACTATAAATAATTAAAAAAAGCTATTGTCAAAAACATATTATCTTTGAAGGCTAAAATAAGTCGTCCTTTATTTAACATAACTAATAACCTAATAGTTTTTTAATTTAAATATATTAATAACTTCACATTAATAATTTGACTAACAACTATATATCATTAATATATCTATCAATTTCTATCAAAATGAATTATACATAAATTGGTAACAATGTGAAGTGTTTCTCATCCTTACACAAGTTAAAATCCAAACACCAATAAAATTTTACATATTTATGTTAATTATCAGTTACATATTATATAAATATCAATAAAATATTATATAAATGGATTCAAGGTTCGAGGTCGAGACAAGTACTTGCTTAAACTTGGATATTGATATAATCGAGTTCGGCTAACAAGTACCCAATAGGTGGTACTTAAATCCTACTCGAACTTAATACGGGTAGTAAAATTATTATCCAAACCCATTTTAAACTAAATTATGAAATATCCTAACTTTGTATAATCAAGTTGGGTACTCGTGAGTACCTTGTAACAAGATACCCATTAATATCTCTAAAAATATGATGGCAAGGTCTAGTATAGAGTTTGAATATCGAGTTATGGCACAAATTACTTGTGAGCTTATGTAGATTTGTCATTTCTTGGAGGAGATTGGTTTTGTAGATTCATCTCTTACGAGATTATGGTGTGATAATCAGATAACTATATATATTTCTTCTAATCCGATGTTTTATGAAAAGAAATATATTGATGTTGATTGTTATTTTGTATGATAGAAGATTCAACAAAAATTGATTTCTACTTCCTATGTCTGCACAGGAGAGTAGTTAGCAAAATTGTTTACTAAAAAGCTTTCTCAAGTTAGAATTGATTATATTTGTAACAAACACGCATGATCAATATCTATGCTTCTATTAAATGGAGCATTAAAGACACATTTCTATAGTACACTTGGCTCCTCTTATTTCAAAATACATTATTAGGCCTATAGACGGTTTTTTTTTTTTTTTTGAAAAGTTAGGCTCCTTGACTTTTTATTTCCATTAGTCAACATTATTAACAAAAATAAAAAGTCATAATTAACCTCAAATAATTGAGAAATAAAAAATAAAAAATATCATATAATCTAATTTAATTAAATAATAATAAAAATATTTTTTATCAACTTAAAAAATAAAAAAGAGACATATAATGATGAAAAAAGAAAAAAAGAAAAAAAATTAAAAGAAAGAAAGAAAGAAAGAAATTATTCATGATTTTTTAATTAAAAATTCAAAAGACTCATAATTTTAGAGTGAAAAACGTCTAAACAAATTAAATAATAATATTCTAATTAAACTAGATATAATTTTTTTAATTATTTTTCCTTTTTTTTTTTTTTCTGTTTTCTCCTCTTTCCTTTCTCCTTTTCTTCTTGCTGATATCGAAAAATATAATAGTTCCTTCTTTTTCTTCTCCTTTCTTTCTCTCCTTGGATGGTCACACACCACCATGACTACAATCCAAAATCATTATCATCAAGACACCAACTACAAAAATTTAATAAATTTACAATATTTTAATAAATTCACAAAAGCTGGGTTGGTTAAATTTCAAAATTGATCTCATAAGAGCTCAGTTAAAAAAATACAAAAACCTCCCTAAAAACAAAAAGAATTATAACTAATTTAATTAGAACATTATTACTTAAATTTTTTAGATTACGATTTTTTTTTTATATTTTTAATTTTTCAATTATTAGAAGATAGTTATGACTTTCATATTTGTAAATAAATGGTAACAAAAAATCAAGAGACCTAACAATGCAATTAGAAACAAAAAGGATCAAAATGTACTTTAAAAGTATATTGAGGCAGATTTTTGTAAGTTTGACTGTCCTTTTCATATTCTCTATTCTATTATAAATACAATTAACCACATTATAGAAATAAACTTTTATCATATATATGAAAGTAGAAGTTAATAAACTTTTATCATATATATGAAAATAAAAGTTTACAAGGGGCGACAACAAACAACTGAGGGCAATTTTGTTAATTTCCAACTATTGAATATGATGTAATTTGCATTTACAAACCGAACTTCTTGGGTCTTAGATAAGTAGAAGAGCCCTGTCGCAACCCAGGCATTGAAACTTGCTGCTGCTGCTTTGCTCTCTTCTGCCTCTCCTTCTCCTTGCTTTCTCTCTCTGCCTCAGCTTGCGCCTTCCTCAAATTTTCCATTTCCTCCTCCATGGCAGTTTTCTCCTCCTTCTGTCTTTTCTTATGCTCTAACAATGTTGTATCTGACTCCTTCACAGAAAAGAACATGGGACCTAGTTCAGCCAGCCACTGTGGCTCCACTGCTGTAACACACTGCATGTACTCCTTTGTTGTCAAAATCAATTCGTGATAAACAACATACTCTGGAGTATAACCCAAACCATAAAGAGCACTGCTCGGTGCAAATGGCACGGCATTCCATTCCTGCAATTAACATACTCCCCAACACCCTTTAGTCTTGCAGCATTGTGAAAGTATGCAGAACAGATAGCTTTCCTTACAACATCCCAATCATATCCACAGGATGTTAGCGGGATTTTCAGTGTCTTGAGAATATCTAATAGCTGAGACCTCACCTCTCTGGCTTTCCTCAACCCTTTAACATGCAGAAAATGGTCATTACACCAGTCTCCTCGATACTGATTAGCTTTCCACTGCTGGTAAACATTAAGCAATGTTAAGTGATCAGATTCTGGTACAAAAAATTTTTCCCTTGCTGCATCGCTCTCTTCTGCTCTATCCTTAGGTCGGAAAAACACTGATGGACTGAAAGCATTGAAACAATGGTCAAAACCTCATCTATGCATTGTAGCTGTTCACCATCAAACAGCATCTTCGCAAGTGGGGGATCCAATGGGAACTCCACCATTTTCCATCCAATGTCAGTCAAGCCCCCAACATTGTTAAGTGCACCCAGGACCCATAACTGGTACATAGAATTCAGGATATTTTCCTGCGGTGGTGGATCCATGAAATCAAAATCTAGCAAGTTCTCAATTTTAAGAGACTTGAGCAGCAACACCACATTGCCAAGGTTGGTCCTCTGTATCTCAGGTACAGGAGCAGGTAGCATCTCATTCAAGTAAGCACTCTCTGTATACAACCTATAACATGTACCTGGCCCAGTTCTACCAGCACGTCCTGCACGCTGGTCAGCAGCAGCACGACTAACAGGGAAAACTTGAAGAGCATCCATACCCATCTTAGGTTATATACTTTCATTTACCATAACCAGTATCAATAACAAAAAAATTCCATCTACAGTCAGGATGTCTCAGCAATGTGGTGGCAACAATGCATTGCGAGCTCCATCTTCAGCCTTCTGGAATATCTTTGCTTGCAAATCAGCAGGCAACTGGAGTATATTGGGAGTATCAGAAGTTTAGGCACCCCTTTCCTAGTGGAGGAAATAAGCTGTTCTATTCGTTCTGCAAGGCATAACAAGCTGCCTCAATCTCATCTTGGCCAGTCATAAAGATGAGGATGTCACCAGGAGGGCTGGTGATGTGAATAGCATGGCCTGCTTCACTGCAGCTTCAACATAATCCTCACAAGGAGTCTACTGTACAAAATTGACGGGAAATGTTCTACCAGGGATGTGGAAAATCGGTACACTACAAAATATGAAAAGATATTTATTTCTATTGGATTGATTAGATGCAGAAGATGCCAGCACAAGCTGATATAAAAATATGAGACCTACCTTCCAAAGAAATTTGAAAATTTCTCTGCATTTAGAGTTGCAGATGTCACCATAAGCTTGAAATCAGGCGCTGGGCAACCACCTTTTCAGAATTCCAAAAAGCACATCTGTGCTTAGTGATCTCTCATGTGCCTCATCCATTACAATAACGCTGCAATAATAAAGTAAATAACAGAGCTCTTATCACTAATTCAGTAGTTGCAATTGGGATAGACTCGAAAATTTAAGATTTAGTTTCTCCTTACCGATACTTGTCAAGATCAGCATCCTTCAATGTTTCACGAAGGAGAACCCCATCAGTCATATACTGTAAAATCAAAGAAATAAAAAAGTTTAGCATATCATATCAGAACTGAAGCATGGCTAAGATACAGAAAAATGGGGCATAGCTCCCTACAATAAATTGGGGAAACTAATCAATTTTAGACGAAGATGATAGAAAGATGGGCAAACTGCATGAATATTAAACACAACTTAGTGCCCTCCTCCATCCCAAAAGATAACAATTTAAGCAATCACGATTATGTTTAACTGTATAGAGATTTTAAAATCTGTGTTCTAATGTAAATGGAGCCACTCACCTTAATTATGGTGGCTTGGCCCAGTCACATCTTCAAAACGTATGGCATAGCCAACTTTATCACCCAACTCTGTCTCCATCTCTTCACTAACTCGTTTGCAACACTCATGGCAGCCACACGCCTAGGTTGGGTACAACCAACTACACCATTTATAGCGTACCCATCTTCATGAAGATACTGTGTAAGTTGAGTTGTTTTTCCAGAGCCGGTTTCACCCACAACAACAACTACCTGATTTTCTCGAATCACCTGTCAAACAAGTAATTAAAAACAGAAAAAAGAGATGGTCAATAAACACTTGATATTTTAAAAGCATAGTCATATGATAGAATTTATCTTTGAAAGTCAAAAAGGAAAACATTAAAAAATTGTAAGGGGAACCTTTATATTCCTTTTGGAAAGCAGGAGTTTATCCTTGTGTGTGTGAGGTGGTTAATACCCCATTCCTCCAAGAGTAAGTGGCATGCTAGAGTTGTTATCTATTTCAAAATTAGACTAACAGACACTATCAGAGAAAATGACAAACCTGCAGTAACTCATCTCGCACTGAATATATGGGTAAGTATTGTCGCTGCTCTGCTTATGCTTTTGGACTTCGCAAATTCACTTACAGCCTCCCCCTTCTTCATATGCTGTGCAAATTTGGCATCTTCCTTAAAATCAATTTCACCATGTTCGCCTACTTCGGCAGTGTCAGCATCAATCTAGCAACCAATGTAGAGATGAATTAGTAAATCAACTACGTTGTCATTTTTTTAGAAAAAGAAATGGTCAAAAAATTACATTTATAAACCGTACCTGTTCTGCTGTTTTCTCAACTCCAAGGATATCACCAAGCTTAGAGCCTGCAAGCTCCCAAAATCGTTGGCGTGACTTATTCATGCTTTGCTTCTCATGAATTTCCCTAACCAGAGAAGATCCTTTGCGCGAAATTATAGCCAGTCTGATGTAGGATCTTTTATGGGCATGATTGGCTCTGCTTGTTTGGTGAAAACAATTCTGCCATCCAAGAATGGTGGTTTTGTATCTATGACAACAAAAAATATACACAACTTTTAGCTAAAAGTACAAAGCAGACATATTGGACTCACATCAGATAAAAAGTAGTTTCATAAATTAATAGAAAGATTATGATGTTGACTTACCATGTACAAGAAGAATCACCTTGCGTTCATCCTCATCGTCAAACTCAGTTTGCACCTCAGTACCTCTAACAGCTCCAGATCTCAAAAGCTGCCGGTCTTCCCACTGAGCATTATCAGCGGTAAGCTGAGACAACTTTTTGCTCTGAGCAAGCGACATCCTAGTCCCATCCCTTCGAACCTGTTTAGGAGATGGCACAGGTGTTTAGAAACCATTATGTTCTGCAAAGGACAACTAAAAGATTTGAAAGGAGCCAACAACAATCAGTTCATCTCAACGACTAAAATAGCAGTAAGGGGGAAAATACTTTCACCAAAAGGCAATCATGCATGGAAACATAACAAACAAACATACGCACACTTCACATAGTTTATGAGAGCACTCAGCCCATTCACAAATAAACCAACTGAATGTAACTTGAGAAAAAGAACAAGTTACTATCACCCGTCATCACCAAGGACAAGTCGCTTCAATTTAACCCTAAGAAGCATGCAAATAGAAAAACATGCCTGCATCCAAGGAACACATCTTTGACTGATTTCATCTAACGCTGGTCCATTGCACCAACAAGCCTCCGAATTAAAACCAACTTCACCTTTGTTCTCAAGAGATAACAGTTACCCGATAGTAATTATAGCTGGCAGTCAGTTAGTCAATTTGCAACAATATGTTATAGTTTCAGACTCAAAGTAAAACAGAGAAAGCAGTAATAACTTGTGAGAATATTGAGAAAATCAGCAAATTCAAACTAGGACAACTGAAGCCAAGAAAATAAAAGAAAATTAGACAAAAGTTATCCACTTATCTCAGCAGCAATAACTTGTGAGAATATTAAGAAATCAGCAAATTCAAACTAAGACAACTGAAGCCAAGAAAATTAGATAAAAGTTAATCACTCCACTTATTTCAATATCAAAATTACGAAGGAATTAAAATGACATAAGAAAAGCTGCTCCAGTTTTCTGCAAAACATTTGACCCTAAACACATTGGCTAGAAAAAGAATATACAAAAGGAGAAAACGAAGAGATGAAGAAGAAAGACCATGACAATTTATTTTATCATTATTTTAGAATAAATGTCTCTGATGTCTTTATTTATTTCAATGTAAAAGCTAAACCAAATTCATATCCAAATTTGCACATGCACGAAAGATAGTTAAATGAACAACTGCCGTAAGATCATGCATCCACCACGTTTAATATATAGTACATAGCCATGAAACATGATGCATACATTTAACATCAAATTATAGAATAAAAAGGCACTAAAATGATACCAGTCTTTTGGCCAACTCTGCTTCTTTCTTTTGGAATGAAGCTTCATCCCCAAGGAAAAATGACGAACTATCAGCATCGAACATGGTGTTTCCTTCTTCTCTATCATACCTACACAAGGAGATTCCAACAAGGAAAGTTAAGCCAACTTTGATACAGCATGAAGAAAGACCAGAAATGGATGACAGAATCAGTAATCAAATGAAGGGTCAAAAGCCACCAAATTGAGGCCAAATAATAGGACCTTATCACGATTTGATAAGTAAAAACCAAAATGATATCCCTTCATGCTTGGAAAACAATTCCAACAATTTTTACGGAAAGGAAAATGGCAAATAGAGTTCATGTTGTCTGAAAATATTTTTCCTAAGCTACTAACTTCAGTAATATTTCCATTTTCATCATATAAGTACCATAAATTTTAATCCCATATGAAGAGAGGAGTCCTAGGTTGAATTGAATTCATAATTTACCATGCACGGTCTGAATTATACTCCATCTCCAAGCGCATACTTTCTGTAATCTCATAATTTTGTTCTTCTGCTGGACCTGTCTTATCTCCTTCATCCTAAACAGTAAACATAACAAATAAAGACCCAAAAACAATGACAGAAGTAAAAAGATTTCTAGAAAGAGAAAAATTTATGGAAAAACAAAAAGCAATCTATTCAAGTAACCACAGATCACTGCCATTACGCACTATCAATTACTGGTTCATTAGCTTTCTAGAAATATAACTTAGAATGCATCACTCCTTCACTCCAACTCCAAAGAAAAGTACTTAAGAGGGGAAAATGGAGAGGAAAAGAAAAGAAAAGAAAATAGGACAATGCCATATGCTACCTCAAATGATTGTGAACTTTCCCTTGAAAAGCTAACTTGATGAGATGTCCGACCATATCTAGAACTTGAAGATTTTATTGATGCTCCAGAGGCTCGTATTGGAACTGGAGAAGGAGATGCATAGTCCCAAGGAGAAGCCCCACTAGCTGTACCTAATTTCAGCATGATGTTAAAAAAATTGTTTGCTCTCTTCATTCACAAATAAAGCAATAAAATAAGGCAAAAACAGTCCATACCAAAAGAAGGCAAAAACAGTCAATGACATCAAGGAAAAGAAAGGCTTTACATACTGAATAACATACCAGCAGAACGAGGTGTATGATCTCCCATCCATGGAGAAACTAATCTAGCATCAGGTGAAGCCCCAACAAACATTGGAGATGGAGAAGGTTGATGGCGCCTATTACTACCAGAGTAATTATCCCGGTGAGGAGTATCTTCCCATTCCCATTTCCCATCATCCCAATCAGATCTGCCTACAAAAGATTAAGATGTGAATAACACAATACCAACTACCTTTACTGCATTTCAGCAAAGATGCCAAAAAATAACAAATCATAAATCTAACATAGTACAAATTCTAGACCAGGAATGAATTTATATGTTATCAAGAACTTATTCAAACTCAACTATGTCTTAGTATCAATAAATCAAGTTTGGACACATTACTCCATTTTCCCCATTCCATCTAGCCTCAAAAACATGCACATGATTAAAAGTTTTTGCATGAAAATCCAAATGCAAACGATATTAGTTCAAAGATACAGAACCCTAACATGCACAAGTTCAATAAGCAGTTATCACATACCAGGTGTCCTCTTTCTACTTTCATATCTACTTCTGCTTCTTCCATAATATTCTTCATATCCACCATGAGTGTCTCTTCTATCCTCATAGTAGTGTCTTTTCCTTGCATTCCTGTTATTACTTCTAGAATCATCACTGAAATCTCTTCTCTCTCTATCACGTTCATCTGTCTCGTGCCTTAGCCTATTAGAAGAGACACTACGAGAACTCCGACTAGATGAAGTTGGAACCTTCAATTGAAAATAAAATCAGGCCCATATGTTTGAAAAATGTAAACAAAAAGAACAATACATAATAATAATGACAACAAATTTTTCACTTACATCTGTACTCCTAAGTTCACTTGAGCGAGGAGTCCCAAACATATCATCGCTGCCTCGTCTTTCTACAGTAACTGTACTTTCTGCAATATAGGAACAACAAAATATAATTGGATGATGAGACCCATAGCTTCAAGAAGGGAAACAAAAGAATACATCAACAAAGAAAGGAACACATGTCCATTCACAGAGAAGAGAAGCTCAAAGCTTGTCAAAAAAATTACTAGCAAAAGATGTGTACATCATCAGAATCACCACACCTGCCCCACCCCAACCTTTTAATCAAAATGACAAAAGGGATATGATATTAAGAATGTTCTTTAACTCTCTAGTGTAAACCATAAGGTTAAGAAAGCATGAGTTGCAAATCCATCTCAATAGCACTATATCAAAGGTAAATGCTGGTGATCCGCAAGCAAACAACTCAGTTGTCTCACTTCCTCTAAAAGCTAGGCTGACATCTTACTATGCGTCAAAGAGATAGTTACCCATTCCACAGGCAAAAATGCACACATACACAATTATATATCTGTAAAACACAATGGCCAGTTTCAAGAAAACAAAAGATACTGGGAAACAATGAGAGATCATAAGCACAGATAAAGCTTGGCCTACAAACCATAAAATTTTATGTTTGTGCTACCTTACCTGGAAACACTTCTACTCGATCAATTTCAAAAACTCAAGCTTTTAAAAAAAAAATGGTAGAAAGGGGTACAGGACGTGTAATCATTTAATTAGGTCATTATTTTCTGTAAGAGTTTTAATTGGAAGTTGGAAAAGAAATACAAGCATATTTCCTTACATTAAAAGACTACCATAACCTTAAAACCTTACTTAGCTTGTTTGACACAAAGTAAAATAAATAGATACCCGCATTAGTTGTTGCACTAGCTGCCTTATCACGATAGTGTCTGCTAGTATGGCTGCGGGTACCATTTGTAACAGTACTTTTAGTTTCTTCAACTCCATAAGATTCAGCTCTCTCATCTTCATCAATAGAAGCTGCAATGGAGGTAATGTTTTCCCTTGGGACCTTGAATCCACCATCAACTTTAGAATCTCCTTGCTTTTCGTTAGCACGAACATCCAAACCTACTAAATTAAAAAAATATTAATAACAAAATAAAAAGACTAAGATTTTTTTAGTAGGGGTGCGCAAATATCTAGAAGAGGCACTGAATTGTTAGTTGTAATTGTACCTGCAACTTTAACAAAGAAGAAGAAATGAACTGAGTACATAGTATAGTTAACAAAAAATGTGAAAGTAGCAAATGCATTAAGGTAACAAAGAAAACATCCTATTATTTTTCCTCGGTCAAAGAGAGAATTTACTAGAATCATGATAAGATCAGAGAGACCAAAGTACTCTCAAGAACAAAGCTACCAGTAACGGCTACAAAGAAACCGCTATCTAAAGCGGCAGATATGACAAACCGCTATCTGAAGCAGCAGAAAAAAACATTAACAAGTAAAAGCAAATCAAAATATTCAGGTCATCTAAATTTCATCACCAAGCCATAAGCATGATATTTCAAGATGTAACAAATTTTGCAAGTGTATCAGCAAGACTGTTAGTTCTCTAAATTTATTCTCAAATAAGACTATTAGAAGACATACTAATAGTTATCATATATACTTTATTCCTAAGATGCAGGACATGCATAGCATTATATTTTACAAAAGAAAATAATAGTGCCATGTTTACGCAAAACATACCTAAAACAGACTTCTTCCCAATAGGAGCTACATACTTCGGTCTATCCTTTGGGATAAACAATCCACCACCGCCATTGCTCACCTCAGGCTCCAATGTTTCCATCGTCTTATTCACATCAAATGACTGTTTGTAATCATAATACACATATATCAAAATCCAAAATATAAAGTTCATATTTAAAAAAAAAAAAACTCAATCTAATAATCAACCAACCTCCATTGTCCGAGCTCAGCAAAACTTCACAGATATTAATATGACCTGAAAATGCAATTAAAGAACAAACTTCATATCAATTTCAGTTAAACCCCAATTTCAAACTATTTTAAAAGAAAAAAAAAACACTTAAGGTGATAGACGATGCTACTGGGGAGACAATTAACGAATGATCTAAAACTTTGATGTTGCAAAAGTTACCGAAAGATTTGAAGACTCACTTTGTCCGGGCTTGATTTCTTTTTATTAAAGAGAGAAGACAAACACAAACAAACAGCAACCAATATTACCGAGAAAACTCAGAAAAATAACAGGTATTCTTTTCTTTCGAGAGAGGGTCCGGCCTGGAATTGATTTTAGATATTGAAAGTTTTAATCAATGAGTCGGAAGACGAGTAACAGAGAAGAGAAAAATTGAAAAGAATCCAGGCGAATGGTGGCAAAACGATCGTTTTCCGGTGAGGTTTTAGAGAGAGAATGGGGCAGAGAAGGGGTAGCCACGCAGAAGAGAGAGTGGCAGAGAAGGGGCAGCGGCGCAGGAGAGAGAGTAGGAAAGAAAAATAAGGCTAGGGTTGCACAATTAGGTTTTATAAAGATGGTTGAAACGACACCGTGTGGATAACGAAGAAAAAAGAAAAACAAAGGGGAAAGGAGTAAACGGTTCGTTTTACACTTACTAAACGACGCCGTTTCACTTGAAAGGATAAAACTTCCAGCACCAAAAGGTTCGTAGAGCAGGTTTGACTAATTGGCTATCTATTATTATAGTTTTGGCTTTATTGGTAATAGCAAAAATAATAAATAATAAAAATAACATTCTATTTAGGTCTTAATTTTTGTATTTTTTTAACTTTTTAAGGAAAAAACTAAACAGAAAATGAAAAAATTTAGGTTTAAAAATTGTAACTAATGATCTTCTAGAATAACAATTACTATGGGATCTTACCATTAATGTTAGGGGTAATCTCATAAATTGCTTTTATGAAAAAAAGACTTATTTTAAATAATTATCAACAATGTAAAAATAATAAATCATAGAAATTAAACAAAATAAAACATGTTTAAATATAGAAAAAGTAAATATTAATTAATAAAAAAAATTCATAACTGTTTGAAGATAAATCTTTTTAAATGAAATTTTTAATGAAGCTCACAAGTGGTACTTCTTTAAACTTTATAGAGTAAAATTGATTATTGGACCTTGCGATCAAGAGTTTGGGGTTAATGTCATAAATTGTTTTTGCAAAAAGAAGTATTTATTTTTAAAATAATTATTACAAACATGTGATAATAATGATTATAAAACATTGGAAATATTTTAAATTAGGAATAAAATTATAATATTCATATATTTGTATAATAAATTTAATAAAAAACACAAATAGATAAATATTTTCCAATGATGAAACTTTTGGAAGTTTATAAGTGATAACTTTTTGTAAATTACTAAATTTGAGATGTTTCTTGAATTCTGTCATAATTGTTAGAGTATTTAGGAAATATTTCAATACTAAAGAATTTTTATTTATTTCAAAAAAAAATAAAGCAAACTAAAGAAAACAATAAAATAATAACATGAAATAAAGGCTTGAGGGAAGTAATCTTGACTATTTAAAAAAAGTTTACTTATTAAGGCTTAAAGAATAGCACGTAATTAATTAAGTAGCACATTGAGAGAGTGTTGTGAGGGTGTTAATACATTTCTCGTATGCAACTGCACTTTCAAATTTAGCTTAAATCGTAAACCAGAACCAATCCTTTTTAATGAACATAAGTTTAGCGTAAAACTTTATTGAAAAGATAGATTCACGTAAGTGGCCAATTAATCACACCTAATCAAAAAGAAATTGGTGACAACTCCTCTTTTACGTCAAATGGTTAAGTTTATAAACTCACATGTTATGACAGCTTGACAGAGTCTAACTAATAATTAATTATGCGTTTCCTTAAGCCTTAATTAATTGATTACAATTCGATATTCAACATTATTCCTTTAATTTAAAAACAAAATTGCTTTTATTTACTTTAATTTAAAAACAAAGCCTTAATTAATTTCTTTGATTATTTTACTTATTGTGTATAATAAATGTTGTTTGGATAGAAGTTAAGAGATGATTGGTCAAAGATTCGCAAGTTCCTTCTCACACATAACACATTTATACATGAGCTTTATACCTAGGTTTTATCCTTTTAAGAGGAAGTAGAGTACTCTGCTCCCTTGAGGTGATTACCTTCGTATGAACATGCAAAATACTTCCTCTCATATTGAATCATTTCCATTGGTAGCCTATCACCTATGATAGATGAGGATTTGAGTGTCTTACTAGTCTAAAGTAAAAGAAAATGTGGGAACCTTTAACTTTTTGTTAAGGTAGCGTTTAGTATGAGAGAAGTGCGAGCACATTTCTTACAATGTACTCAATTAAATTACATTACAGTGTTTGTTTTATAACATGCCATTGTAATGTAATATTGCAATGCAATCACATTACAGCCAAGGGATGTAATGTGATTGCAGTCCAAAATCAATGCAATCACATTATACTCTGTAATGTTCTTAAAGATATTTTTACCTTTTAATTTTATTACCTTATTAAAAATATTTTATAATGTTATAATTAAAATAAAAATATATATATAAGAATCAAAAATTAAATAAAATAAAATATAAGAAATTAATTTTATATAATATAAGTAAAAAAATCAAAATAAAATATATAATATAAAAAATTATATTAAAGAAATGAAAATAAAATATATAAGATTATAATAATAAATAAAAATAAAATATATGACATTAAAATATATTTAAGAGATGATATTATATAAAAATTAATAAATAAAATATAAATATATGAACTTGTATTTTAATAACTAAGAGTAATTTTGAAACTTAACATTACATTCCTAACAAAGTATTTATAAACCAAACGCTACAATGTTATCTTCCTTACATTTTAATCATTATTTTGCTTATGTACCAAACACTGTAACATTATTTTTCCTGCAATCACATTACTTGCAATCACATTACTTGGCAATCACATTGCATGTTAAAGTCTACCAAACGCCACCTAAATTCAAACTTAGCCTGCATAAAACCATAAAAAGTTAGCTTATTTCATGAAAACACACTAAATTAAGACACATAAACGAACAAATTTGTTCTAACATCCTATGTGTTGATAAAAAAAATCAACACATGTATAATTTTTGTCAAAGTGATTTTTTTTAAAAACAATCTTTTGATCCTTACTTTACATAGTTTTATATTCTTTTTTTATTATATTTCATATTTATCAATAATCAATGAAGGGGGAAAAAGTGAAAGAAAAGAAAATTTGGAAAAAATCCAAGCGAATAGTGGCAAGAAGTGTGGTTGGAAAGATCATTTTCTGATAAAGTTTTAGAGAGAGAAAGAGGCAAAGAAAGGGTAACGATGTAGGTAAGAGAGGGAGTGGGAAAATAAAACAAGGTTAGGGTTTCACAATTAGGTTTATAAATGTGGTTGGAACGACACTATGTAGATAATGAAGAAAAGAGAAAATAAAGGGGAAAGAAGTAAATGGCTGAGGCACTTAGAGTAAATTAAGACACATGAACGAACAAATTTGTTCTAACATCCTATTTGTTGATAAAAAAAATCAACATGTGTATAATTTTTGTCGAAGTGATCTTTTTTTGAAAAAAATCTTTTGATCCTTACTTTACATAGTTTTATATTCTTTTATTTTTTATTATCATATTTCATATTTACCAATAATTAATGAAAGGGAAAAAAAGTGACAGAGAAGAGAAAATTTGAAAAAAATCCAAGTGAATGGTGGCGTGAAGTGTGGTTGGAAGGATCATTTTCTGATAAAGTTTTAAAGAGAAAAAGAGGTAGAGAAAAGGGTAACGATGCAAGTAGGAGAGAGTGTGGGAAAATAAAATAAGGTTAGGGTTTCACAATTAGGTTTATAAATGTGGTTGAAACGACACTGTGTGGATAATGAAGAAAAGCGAAAATAAAAGGGAAAGAAGTAAACGATTGAGGCACTTAGACTAATCAAATGACACCATTTCACTAGAAAGAAAAAAGATAGAAACGACAACGCCGAAAGGTCTACAGGATAGGGGTGAGCAAAATTTGATGAAAATTGAATTAATTGACAAATTCGATTAATTCGATTTTGATTAATTCTGTTAATTTGGATAAATCATTTAAAAAATTCAATCAAATCGATTTTATCGATTTGGTTTGATTAACTAAATTAATCAACTTTAAAATAAGTATATTAAAAGGGCTTTTATTATATGTACGCACTCACAATGATTTTCTATATATATATATATATAAATTAAAGGTTATATTTAATCATCAAGAGGGATTTTTTTTCACATGTATTAACTTATACATTTTTTTCTATACTTATATATGAATAAATGACTTAGATTTAATCATCAAAAACTAAAAAAATAAAGTATACTTTATTTAGACATTAATATTATTAAATATTTATATGAATATAACCATACAAAAATTAATGTAAAATTAATGCAAAATATATTGAAAACTATACCTTAAGCTTAAATTATTATTTTTATAATAAGTTATTAGTATATTATACTATATGTAGTATATTTATTAATATACAATATATAGTCTTTGTTATATAGACTATAGACTATAATAACTTATTTTCTTATAAATTATTAATAAATTATAGTAATATAGTATAACTTATATAGTTATATTAATATAGTAAGTTATATTAAATTATTAATATTAGTGAATTATAGTCATATAACTAACGTTACTAATATAGTACAGTAACTTATTAATATACTATATTTTAATGTTATTATAGTATAACTTATATTCCTAAAGTAACTTATATTAATATTAGTATCCTATAGTAATATAACTTATATTAATAATTAACTACATCATAACATATGACAATAGTATATATATATATATATATATTATATAGTATACTTATTAATACACTAACTAGTCAATAACAATTTACTATTATAAATAACAATATACTGTTATATAGTATATGTCACATCAGATTTTGTGTTGGGATATGATCGGTGCATGGACTTAGAAAAATATAACCCATGTGGCCCAAGCAAGCCTCATTCCATTCATTCATTAAACATTCATAATCATGTGTGGAAGTATACATTCAGTCATTTATATGTATACAATGTAATCATATGCATGCAACCATAGCAACATTACACAGTTATAGAACTTCTCAACATAAATAGTGTAACTGCAATCATCTCATGTATCATCAGAGTGCTATAATCTCATGAATAGTATCATATACACATTTATCAACACCCTCAGGTGTTCATGTAAACTCTCGAGCCTCCTTTGCACATTTATCCATAATATTCATAAAATAAAATGCCAAATATTGGCTACATCATCATAAACAAGTTCATTATCCATAAACATAAACATAAATAAAGACTAACTCATAAAAGGAACATAACTCAACCTTAAGGATGTAAGTAGTTGTTAGATCACCTATCAAAAGAGGAACGAATCACGTCTTTATGACACTAGCTGCTAGCAAGATAATGCTATCACTGATTTGTAACAAAAATGGTGAGGAAAATAACATGTGAGTCATAAAGACTCCATAGTGGATACGGAGAAGGAGACAAGCTAAGGGAGAGAGTTTTTCGTAATCATGCACTTATAAATACATATGATTCATAAATCTTTCCTTCATTTCCATAATAATCATGAAACATAACATTTTAACTCAATTTAAATTATGTATCATGGAAAATAGGTTTACATAAACCATTAGAAACCTTTTGCCTTTGAAAACCCTTTGGTAAACACTGAAAAAACTCATTTTGGGAAAAAATGTATCGATACGTTTAGTACTTTTTACTTAGAATGCCTACTTTTGCATTATGTCCAAAATGCATTAATACATGCTCTTCAAGTATCAATATTTTAGGCACAGAACACACTTTTCTGGGTAAAATCTTGCACAAAACCATTCCATATGTTATATTTCCTCTTAAGACCATTCTTTAAATTAAGGTTCAGTCTAACCAAGCCTACATTCATCTCATACTAGAGTATATAATATCAATCATACTTAATTAGCATATTGAATGCATTTAAACATGTATATCAACAATCATTCTCAGTACACATAGCGTAGACTTATGAGCATAAATTCATAAACTTTATAATAAACCATAAACATGTCCTAGCTATGAGTGGTCCTTGACCCATTCAAGCGGATAGTGATTTAATCCTCACTACTTAAGATTCCTATCATGTTTTTGTGAGTGGCACATGGGCCCTACCCACAATCTTTGAGTGGTGTCACCCATTTAGGCGAGTAATTGACAAAGTCCTTGTTATCGCTTGGTTTACCTTGCATGAACGATCATCATGGCCATGTGAGTCAGACATTGACCTCACCCAAAATCTTTGAGTGGTCCCACCCCACTTAAGCGGATAGTTATCATGACCTTGTTCCAAGCCATAACTAACACGAGGACTCGATGGAGGTAATCCACGAAGTTCATGTAAGCCTCATATATCGCTATTGTTACTTAGCTTATCATTTGAATCTAAACATTTTCATAAGTCATTGGTATAGCATAACATCTTAGTTTATATACATAAAGCACAAATTAGCACAAAACATTGTGGTTTACTTGAGATCGGCATAACATATTACATTCAAAGTCTGCTAACCTGTGGCTACATATCCTTACTATGGGTAGTTATAACTTGTCACATAAATTGTATATGAACATACAAAACATGGTCAAATGACAAACAACATACGAATCCATATACCAACTACTAGCGAAGTGACTGGAGCGAAAAATCCTATTGAATGCCATGGTCATTTCACCTATCAAAAGGGAGTACGCTGATCCCTCATGTGACTAAGACTCGAGGTGCTCCATATCTACAAAGCATGAATTGAAAGAGTGAGTACAATTATTTAGTGAGGGATATGGAGGGGAAGAAGCACAACTAACAATAAGCTTTAAAAATAATGCTTAATTTTCTTGAAATCATGCACTTGTCATTAGGCAAAAATTGTGATGCATTCGTGTTTCCACCCATTAAAACTTACATCAAAACATTTCATTCCACCATTGACAATAGCATATAATAATGCATACATGAACCTTTGTTTCTAGGGTGGTACTACTCTAACCCACCAAGGCAAAATGTATATAAGTGCTTTGACCCTCATTGTCTTTGGTGGTTTTACTCTACCCCACTAAGGCCATAATATTTTGGTACTTCGACCCCTTTTTACGGTGGCTTTCCTTCACCGCACTAAGGCCATTGTTAGTTAAATTTTTACCTACGCAAGTGAACATATCGAAAGATGGTATAACGGTAAGTAAAGTATCGATCCCACAAAGAATTGATTTAAAATTTTACTAAGTACTAAAATTAGAAGAATTTAATCTTATCCAAACAATTAAAATTAACTAATTAACTAAAACTAATTAACCAAAATTTAAACTAAAAGGAAAAATCAAAGTAATACTAACTTGGGTAAAAATAAAATCAAACAAACCTAGGATTAAAATATCCTTCACACTTCATTTAAATCTTACCTCTCTTCCTTAACTTATTTCAATGGATTAAATTGCTAACTTAGAGTCCTCAATTATTTATAAGGGTCTCCTGACTTATCTTATAAAAATATCTATTTTAATAAAAACACTATATCCCTATGTGAATTGAAATTAAAATAAACTCATTAAGTTGATGCTCTAATCTGACTATATATGGCATATAGGTATACATAAATCAATTAATATGAACATATGCTATCCCAATTTTAGTCTACACTAAACTCTCTTTTCCAAGTTTGTTTAGGTTTTTAAATCAATTTAATTAATGATCAGACAATTAAAAGCTTTAAGCTCAAATTGGAATAAACAATTCAAATCTCATTAAAGATAAGCAAAAAAAAGATTAAAAATTTAAATTACATGTGAGTTTAATTGCAATCTTAGAAAAATTAAATTAGCTACTCATAATTGCAAAGACAAATAACATTATATAAATTTCAACCATTGACAATAGCAACAAAAACAAAAACTAAGGAAGAAAACAAGACAATTGTAGCCTTGCTTTTTGAGTTTTTGGCTTAACTTTCAGCTTCTTGAATCTTTAAAAGTTGTCTAACCTAATGTCTCTTAAAAGTATCCTATTTATACTAACAATCTTAACCTAAAATTTCTTAAGGTAATCTACTAATTCTAACTTCGGGCTTAAAAGTGTAATAAGACCCAAATATCAAATATAATCTTTCAAAATTGCCATTCTTGTATCATTACGCCTAGTCATCTTTCAACATGATTTTCTCTATCTTCAAAGTAGAACTAGGCAAAGTGATCTCATAAAAGTTGTAACTCTATCTCTTAACTTTCCAAAGGTCTAAGAATAGGATCATTTGGAGTTCTGTAGCTAGAGTTATGGGCAAAATACATAAGCATATGCAAGTAGAATTTTAGGTCCTTTAAACACCTTACATTCCAAAATTAAGCCTTATTTCCTTAAATCCTACAAAAGCATAAAAACTAATAAATAATAGCCCAATTAATGTAAATAAACATAAAATTAAAATAAATTGATAAAAATAAACTAATTACAAAAATAACTAAAAATAACTAAATTCTAATTAAGAATTAAGGACTTAGCTAATATTTAATAACAAAATTAGACTAAAATAATTGTATAAAAGAGAATTATCAGCCATATTGTTCATCATTAAACATGGAAATCATATAATTCTTTTAATTATATCATGTTAATACATACACACATAACACTCATTTATAACTATCATTTATAACTCAACACATATATTTAAAGGCATATATAGATCTCGCCTTATCATAGGGCTCATGCAACTTCAAAGAAACATAGCTTGTTCCCATGTATTTATTCTCTGTAAAACCTTTACATAATAACATACTTGAACCTCATTTCATGCATTTCTGCAATTATTTGAATGCAATATCCACTCACCTTATAGTTTACCTGTACCAAAATTCTGCTTGTAGAGTTGTTTTTATCTCTTTTTTACTAGACTCGGTGCTCTAAAGATACGTTATCAGTCAACCAATACATAAACATCAATAATGTATGTAATTCATTGTTGTTCTTTCTAATTGAATTCTACCCAACATTCCCCAAAACATTTTTTTTTTACAATTCCTACTAACTTAGTTGTAATTGAGGTAAGTCCACTAAACCTCACCTTGATTCAACCCATTTCTAGCTCAATAGCCTTTAGAAAACCTTACTTGATTGAATTCTATTTCTACTCTATATTACAAATTCATAAAAAATCCAATTTAGAATTTCCTCTAGCTTCTTAACATTCATGGACATCCATGTATAAATTTCCAGCGCACAGCTAAGCATTTAATTCTTCCCATACTTCAAACAAAAACCTCAAGTATCTTAACCAATTAAACATCAAATCCTTACCTTTTTGGCTAGTTAAAACCACCAAAATCTCCAAAACCTTTAAGCTTGAGGAGAGAAAATAGTATCGGAACATTACCAAATTCGGAATTATGATTGATAAATTTGAAGTTCAAGCATTAAGGAAGCTTGTTCTTACCTCATTTCCTAGTTTTCTAGCTCTATTTCACTCGTAGGGATGCTTGAAAATCCAAGGGAAATGCTTTAAAACCATCAGCCAAGAGCAAACTTTAGAAACCTCTTTCGAACCAAAATGAATGGTGTTTGTCAAATTTACTTTGCAAGTGCATGTATCATTAACAAGTAATATAGTAAAACGTAGAGTTTGTTCCCACAATGAATTGACTACATCTTTTTACTAATTACTAAAATCTAAACACTTTAATCTTATCCAAATAACTGCATTTAAACTACTGAAAATTAAATAAACTAAAATTAGAATTAAAACTAAAAGCAAAAGTAACAATTCAACTAAAATCAAATAATCAAAAGTCTAGAACCATAGTATCCCCTCAATGTTTCATCTGAATTTCTTCTATTCCCTATTTACTTACTAGATAGACTTGAGTAGCTAATCTAGAGTTCTAATTTATTTATAAGTATCCATTAAGTTTCTTACAAAAATATCTATCTTAACCAATTTACTATATGTCTATATAAATTGAAATTAAGAAAGATTCATTAAATTCAGACTTTAATCTTGACTATATATGACATGTAAGTGTATGTCTACCCTACATGCAAATCAAATTAGTCATCTCATGCAATTGATATTGAACTTATGTTATTTCATCGGTGGCTTACTCTAAACTCTCCTTCTCAGTTTCTTTTAGGTTTCCAAATCAATCTAATTACTGACCAATTAATAAGATGCATTGAGAATATGATTGAAATAAACAACTTAAACACTATCAATCATAAGCAAGAAAGAATATTAAAAACTCAAATTATGCATTGGGTTCAATTGCGATTCTAAATTAAAAACTTAGTTCGACATAATGTATGTAAAAATCATCCAAAAAAGAAATTCTACCATCAAAATTAAATAAGAAAGTATAAAGATAACAAGAAAAGAAAGAACTCTAATATTTATCATGCTTCTAATTTGCAATCTTCCTCACTAGCTTCAATGCCTTTTTTTTTTTTTAGAAACACCTAGCTTAATTCATCCTTTTTCGTGCTTTTCAAAAGGGAATTAAATAGGGCTTGAGTCCAATGCCAAATAGAAGTCAAATAGCTCTCAAAGTTTTCTTTCTTCATTAGGCACTGTAGCCTTCCTTGCTTAGGCATTGTGGCACCGAGCACTTTAATTTTTTTTTCACAATTGGCTTTTGGGCATAATGGCACTAGGTGCTTGGTGGCCATGGCACTAAGGCTCATATCTGCACTAAGACATCCTTCCTAGTTGGGCCGCTACATTGTTGGTCCCATGGTGGTTGTTGTGCTTCAAGCTCTTTATTGCTCAATCAGACTTTGTTGTGATTTTTGACCATCTTCTAGGATGAATTGGGTGAAGTAATAAACATGAAAGTTGTATTTATGCCTCTTAGCTTTCCAATGTTTAAGTAATCACATTAATTGGACTCCCGTAGTGAAAGATATGCTTAAAATATCGCAACATGTGTAGATGAAGTCTACACCTCAACTGCATCTCCTTCACTAAATATGCTCTTGTTTCAAAGCACAACTACAAAAACATAGAATTTATCTTAAATAATAACTAAACTTAAAATAAAACATCATAAAATAGCTTAATATAATTAAATCCAATATAATTAAATTAAATTAAATAGATGGCTAAAAACTCTTAATATTTAAATTAAATCTTAAGAACTTATACAAAATATGTTAGAAATTAAGACCAAATAACTTTATAAAATAGAGTTATCAGATGGGCGAACAAACCAAGGAGAAAATATATCAGCCCTCACTTAAATGAGCTTAATGGGTTAATTGCCCTTTAGTCTTTGCATTTTGCTCTATTTACATAATTCACCTCTTTCTTTATTTTTTTTCAATTTAGTCTCCCAAAAATATTTATTTTTCTTTTCCATTTAATCCTTTAACTTTTTTTATTTTCAATTTAGTCCTTCCCTTAAACTTTTCTTTTTTTGCAATCAAGTCCTTGCAATTGAGAATTAATTCTTTCTTTACAAGGTGTTGGTTCTTCTTACCCGAGGATCAATTCTTTCTCCACCAGGTATTGGTTCTTCTTGCCTGAAAATTGATTCTTTCTCTACTAGGTGTTTGTTCTTCTTGTTTGAGAATTGATTCTCTCTCTACTCGGTGTTGGTTCTTCTCACTTGAGAACCAACTTCTTCTCTTCAAAGAATCAATTCTTCTTAAGGCAAAATGTTTTCTTTTGCTTTTGGAATTTGAGAATTGACTTATTCTCTTCAAGAATTGATTCTTCTCAAAGAAAGTTCACATGTAGTCCTTTTTCCAGTTTCTTTTCTATTCTTTCTTCTCTTAATCCCATTTTCTTACAAGATTCAGCCTTAAACCTCACCATTATCACACTTATTTCAATCTCACAAACCAATTTCAATCCAACATAACATTTAACACATCCAATATGTCACACAATTTATTCATCCATTGTTTCTTTGGCAATATGTGTTCATATACATATCTCAAAAAATCTACTCCAATATTAACCTTAAATGCATATATTCTATATAGGAAACCATCTTACCTATTTCACCAAAGGATAAAATCTTAGAATTGTTAACTACAATGAAATTAAAACTACATGACATGTAGCTCAGCTAACATGCCCTTTAGTATATAATCAAAAATCAATCCTCATCAGCATATCTACATATGGTCATACATATTCATATATATTTAGATTCATCACTACATGCATGGATGCATCATATAAATCTTAAACACATTTCAACATGCTAAGGCATAACCAATGCCCTTTCAAATCTTTGGACATTTACTTTCAATCACGCTATGTTTCTTCATACGTGTTTTTATTGTACATGGATACTTTATGTATTCTTAAACATATGCACATACACATTCACATTTATAAAGTGAAAATTCCTAGCATAGATGCGTGGAACAATTTATTCACCAATCATATGCATATCACTTTTACCTAACTTACTAGGAAACTTAGTTTTCATGTTATAGTCCCTTTGCTTGGGTTAGGGCATTACAATAGTGATCAATCCCCACTATCATCATAGGATTCCTCAAGTTTAGGATAGTTTTCACCCATAACTTGTATCATAAACATATAAACATTTTCATAAACCATTTTTGTGCTTAACGCATAATGTATATGAAATTTTCAACACATACATCTCATGACATACATTTCATAATCTCATAATTAATTCCCAAGCTTAGCCCATAGTGTACATAACATAATCAAAACATACATCTTATGGCATTCATGTCATAATCTCATAATTCATTTAATGCTTAGCCTATAGTGTACATGATATTCTCCACACATACATCTTGTGGGATACATGTCATAACCTCATAGAAAAGAACTCATGCACCCATCATACCTTATATTCTACATTATGTCAGCATGTAAATCGTACCATTCATCTCATTTTGAAAGAAAACATTTGAAAGGCTTGTCCCCCCTTATTGAAAATTAGTACATAATAGCATATTTACATACAGTAGATTAACAAATGATTGAAAAACTGTTGGTGTCAATATACAATCAATCATCATGGCATACATGTCATAATCTCATCGAAAGGAACTCATGCACAGATCATACCTTGCATGCAACATTATGTTAAACATGTATATCATACCATTCATCTCAATTTGAAGGAAAATATTTGAAAGGACTTGTCCCCATTTGTTGAAAACTAATACATAGTAGCATATTTATATGCATAATAGATTCATAAACGATTAGAAAACCATTGGTGTCAATTCACAATCTATCATCATTAAATTAAATCCTTTAGTCATTCTATCAAATTGTAGTTAAAAACCTTGAAACTCAAATTCTTTGACAAACCATTCCTTAAAACAACATTTCATCATGTATAGCATATCATTCTCATAAAAATCATGCTTATTTTACATATTAAAATACTTGAAGAGGTGTATTTGCTCATCTAATTGGAGATTCGATGCTTAGTTCTGGTTACGACTCTATTCTGGTAGATTCGTCGAAGTTTCTAGCCGTTCCTAATCAATCAACAAACATCACAATCATTATCAAGTTTAATAATTTTGTACTAGTCATTTCCAATACTTTCAAAACTACTTGATTTCAGCTAAAACTAATTTTCTAGCTTAAGCCCACTGTTACATTAACTAAATAATGCTTAGGAACCCATTAATCCTTCATCCTTATTTTAAGTGAGCTTATATGCTTATGAAAAAAAAAAACCTTGAGCTTTAACAATCAATAGAAAAATCTAGGCACACGAACAATATTTTCAATGTTGGAAAATCAAGATTTAAAGATTTCAAGGTTGAAAAATGTCATCTTTTTCATAAAAACTCAAAACCAAGCCCTTAAATCATAAAAATGGTGATTTGGACTAAAAATAGGTTGACAGAGCTTTAGGGTTGGAGTTTACCTTGCAAAAATAGCTAAAGACTACCAACCTTTGAAAAATGTAACATATTTATAGGCTAATGTGTGAAAATACATGAAGGTCATGTATCGATACATTTGCTCCTGTATGCAAAAAAACATTTAGAAACTTATTTAATTGGACTTTTTTAAACATCCAACTTTGGTCAACATCATACAACATCAAAACATGAAATTTTCTGAGGTTAAAAACCAAATTTAATGTTTCAAAACAAAAATTCCACATGCTCACCTAAGGTTTTTCTTAACATATCCTTTACTTAGGGTGGGATTCCACATTCTTCCCTTTTTATGAAAATTCATCATCAAATTTAAATAATGCACTAACCTTCATCAAATAAGTGTGGTTACTTTGCCCATATGTCATTCTTGGTTTCCCATTTCAACTTCTCACTTGAGTGATTTTGCCATTGCGTCTTAACTAATGTTACCTTTTTGGAGCATCATTTCTTCACTTGACTATTTGAAATGGCAACTGGTGCCTCCTCGTAGTTCATTTGCCAGCTATAAGGACTCATGTTGAATCATGTGAGATGGATTTGGTTGGTACTTCCATAGTATTGAAACATGAAACACAGGATAAACGCTAGCACGATTCGACAGAACTAGTAACCAATATGCTACCATGCTAACGCTTTCCAAAATCTCAAATGGCCTAACATATCTTGGGCTCAACTTGCCCTTTTTGCTGAATCTCATAATGCCTTTGGTTGGTGAGACCTTCATGAACACATGGTCACCAACCTAAAACTCCAATTCTCGACATCTATGGTCAACATACGACTTTTGGTGACTTTGTGTAGGTAATATCTTTTCTCTAATCAATCTTATCTTGTCAGTGGTCTCTTAAACTATCTCTAGTTCTAGTAACTTTCGCTCATTGACCTCAAACCAACATATGGATGATCTACATCTTTGCCTGTATAAAGCCTTGTAGGATGCTATTTACATGTTAGCTTCAAAACTGTTATTGTAGGCAAACTCAATTAATGGCAAGTGTTAGTCCCAACCAACTCCAAAGTCTATGAAACAAGCCCTCAACATGTCCTTGAGTGTCTAAATGGTCCTATCAAACTATCCATCTACCTGTGGGTGGAAAGTAGTACTAAAATTTAACTTGGTGCCTAAACTTTCTTGAACTTTCCTTCAAAACTAGATTGGGCAATTTTGGGGAATACATGATAACACGACATGAGAAGACACAAAGTTAAATAGGTTTAGGTTTAGCTTTATTGTATTTTGTATCTTAATCATGTCCATGGTTTACATGTTTGATTAATTGTGTTATCGTATTTAAATGTGTATAAATGACACGTTTAATCGTGTTTATTAATCGTATAGTCTCGTATAAAATTTTTTGACACATTTAATAAACATGTTAGTCATGTCGTGTCATGTTATATGGTTATTAAACATATTTATATACGTATTTCAGATCCTGACATGAATAATTATTTGTGTCGTGTTCATGTTTAACTTTTCATGTTTCAAGTCTTAATCGTGTTGACACGATTAAGATACGAAAACACAAATTGTTAGGTTTGCCCAAAACTGACTAGTAAACTGTGAGCCTCTGTCTGATATTATAATGACTGGAACTCCATGCAATCACACTACCTCATCAATACACAACCTCACATACTGTGCAGTTCCATAAGTGATCCTCACCAGTAAAAAATGAACAAACTTACTCAGCTTATCCACAATCACTGAAATTGAATCATACCCTTTACTTGTACGGGGTAGTCCGATCACAAAATTCATAAAAATATGCTTCTACTTCCATCTAGGAATAGTTAAAGGTTATAACAATCAAGTAGGCCTTTGATGCTTTACTTTAACCTACTAGCACACTAGACACTTGGCCATAAATTTGACCACATCTTTCTTAAGGCCTTCGCATTAGTACATTTCCCTCAAGTCATGGTATGTCTTAGTGGTGCTTAGATGAACAACAAATGCTACCACATTGGGCCCATCTAATATTTGTCATCTCAAATTATCAATATGCAGCACATATACTCTAGATCCATATCTAAGTAATCCATCAGTGCCTCTAGTGAACATTTGCCCTTCCTTCCTTGAGGATCTTTTGAAGCCTTTGCCATTGAATCATCCTTATCTTGGGATTCCTTGATGTGATCCATCAACATCAATCTCACTTTGAAATAGGCTAATAATGCCTCAAAATTATCAACCTCGAATCGAATGCCCATATCGCCTAACTCATGCATACATTGCACCGATGATCTCCTTTTAAGTAAGATATGGGCTAAACTCCCCATAGGCTTCTAGCTTAAAGCATTCGCCACCACATTGGCTTTGCTACAATGGTACAATATTGTGCAATTATAATCTTTCAACAACTTCATCCATCGACGTTGCTTGAGGTTAAGATCTCTTTGCTCAAAAATTTACTTGAGACTCTTATGATTCATGTAAATCTCACAAGTTTCCCCATAAAAATAATGCCTCTAAATGTTTAAAGCAAACACTATCATAGCCATTTCTGAATCGTGTATAGGGTAATTTTGCTTATGCCTCTTAAGTTGCCTTGATGTGTACGTAATCACCTTGCCATGTTGCATCAATATGTATCCAAGTTCTATTCATGATGCGTTGTAATAAACCATAAAACTCCTTGTACCACATGGTAAACTCAACACTAGAGTTATTGTAAAATAATTCTTGAGCTTCCCAAAGCTCTCATCACATGTGTCTATCTATATAAACTTGACACCTTTTTGTGTCAACTTAGTCATAGGAGCAGCGATCTTGGAGAAATCTTTGACAAATCTCATATAGTGTCTTGCTAATCTTAGGAAACTTTGTATCGTGGTCACTGATGTAGGCCTTGGCTATTTCTCCATTGCATCAATCTTTTTTGGATTCACCATCGCCTTATCCTTAAGTGGCCTAAGAAACTAACATTATCAAGCTAAAAATTGCACTTGGAGAACTTGGCATACAACTGGTGCTCCCTTACAGTTTGTCACACATTCTTTAAGTATTGCTCATGTTCCTCTCGACTCTTCGAGTAGACCAATATATCCAAGTATGGTTTGAACTCTCGGTTCATCACATCCATAAAAGTTGCAAGGGCATTAGTCAATAAAAAAGACAACCAAAAACTCATAATAACTATACCTCATACAGAAAGTAGTCCTAGATATGTCTCCACTTCTAATCCTCAATTGATGGTAACTCAATTGTAGGTCAATTTTAGAGAAGCACTTGGCCTTTTGCAATTGATGAAACAAATCATTTATATGTGGAAGAGGATACTGTCGTAACGTGCCGAGTCTGAGAACCCGACCGCTAGACGTGAAGTACTTGGGGAGTCACCACCAATCCCTTTTTTTACCTAGGTGTGATTGGCTACCTAATAAATTTGTTCTCTTCGACGAAATCCTAAATCGATTTTAAGTCCATCGAAAGAATGATAATTTGGTTTACATATTTTATTTAGAGTTGGGTTCGAGAGTACGGTTACGCACAGGGAAGAATTAGTACCCTTATGATGCCCATTCCACGAACGGTACCATTTAATCATATATTATCCTAACCCATTAATTTTATTGACATGTTTCCTCAATTTGGTTTATTTAATTCATCTTTTATTCTATTAACAAATTAAAGACATTTTATTTGGTTTTTTCTTATGCTTGACGTACACGTGATATAATTGTGCCATGCATGGCATAAAATAGAGATAATGTCCAACGAAAACTTTTTATTGAGTGTACTTTTCGAATCCGCCCATCATGCCGGTGGGATCTGAAAGTATCCTCCTATCAAGGGAAAATGCCCGATAAACTCGCCTTCGCAAGTTTAATGGGTAGATCCCATCATCGAGTTAATCGTTTGTGAGTAAAAACAACGTTTTCATGAATGCAAATCCTAATACAAGCAAAAACTTTTTATTAAAGATATTTCTCCAAACTCTCCCATCATACTGGTGGGATCCGCAAGTATCTTTTCACCTAGGGAATTGACCGAAGAAACTTACCTTCGTGAGCTTTTTCGGAAAGTCCCATCATCGGGCTTATACTCGTATATAGAATATTTCTATATGCCATGACATTTAACAATGCACCAATGGTAAGTGATGCACGTATAAATCTAATGTTTGGTTCCTTATTTTATTATTTCTCCGTATGAGCATATATATCATGACTGAATATTTTATACTTACTTATTGCTTTGTTTTTATTTTGTTATTCATTTTGCTACATAAATATTTGAAATTTTTCAAAATTGTATTTTAAGACCAAATATATTTATTTTTTTATATTTCGTAATTATTATTTATGCATATGTATTTTATTCATTTTTGTATTCTTATGATTAACAAATTTATTACCATCATTAATTTTCTATTTCTTTTATTTGTATATTTTAATTAATTGATGATTAAGTATGTATAGTTTTTTATTTATCTAAAATTAAAAGCATCAAAATTTCAAATTAAGACCTTTCCATTGTACTGGTGGAGTCTTAATTGAAATCCCCAACCTAGGGAAAATCGCTCAGAATTGCGACTTCTCGCATTCTGTATGAATATCCCATCATCAGTTTTGATTCCAGAGTGGTGGGTATTGTACATTTTTATTATTTTTTTATTTCATTTCATATCTTATGTTTTTTATTTTTTTTATTTTCATATGATTTTTAGCTAAATTAATATTTCATAGCCAAATATTATTTATTTACTTGGTTTTATGTTTTTACCTCTAAGTATTTTTTTATCCCATGTATTTGTATTTTTGACCTAGATTTAATATTGTTTATTATTATTTATTTAGGCATTCATTTTTACCTATGACCTTATATTCTATAAAACTAAACCTATCACTTCATTATTAAATATTTACCTCTCTTTATTTATGATTTTTCCTCTTCTTTTTTATTTTATCTTAATAATGGATAATTTTTGTAAATACGATTTTTGCTTTTTTATTTTAATTAATCACATTTTAAAACTAAAATATTTTCTATAAAGTATAATGTAATAAAATTGGATCAAGCCCACAGAGAAATTGGACTTACCTTCCTTGGGCAAAAGGTGGCCCAAGACAACAAGGCTTGCTCCTAGATCTGTTTCCCAAGGCCCAAGAGTCCTTACTCAAAATGCCCCGTTTTGGTGTTGTGCATAGCAACTCCTTCTCGTCTCAAAAACGGCATCATTTTAGCAATTGCCAAACCTAAGTATAAAAACCATTTTTTTCTTCCATTTTTTTCATTTTCACCTTTCTTTTCTCTTTCTGACCATAACACTCTCTACCTTCCCTCTATGTTTT